>NC_058127.1:13894444-14194444 GCF_914725855.1 Thunnus albacares | reverse complement strand
GTCTGTCTCTCTGCCCCCTTCTTAGCAGCTAGCACTAATAGGGCTGTCCTAGCAGAATATATCAAGTCTATTTTTGTGTCTATTTTTGTCTCTTTTTGGCTGTACAGTTCTCATAAAATAATGTGTTTATGTTTGTTCGGTGTGATGATGAGCTATCAGATGACTTGACTGACAGCCGCGGCCCTAATCGGAGGAGTTTTGGACTGTTTCACTTTGCCGGTAATGGAGGACTCACAGTGATGGTCACAGGGCCGTCAGTGCCAAAACGCAACTACAACACCAACAACAACAACAACAAAAAAGACTACGCTGTTCTCCTCTCCGACAGCACCTCAAGAAGCAACCTTCAGCTCTCAAAGTCTGGACATATTGCTTTGTTTTGTTTTAAACTGTAACCTTTTATGTTCCCCCGTTGTTTTCTTTTTGCAGCGGGGGGAAGAACTGTGACATATCTTGCCTCGCAGTCTGCTTATGTGACACTCGTGAGATAAAGGTCATTGTGAGGACTTGCGTACGCTTTAACCTTGAATTTGTCTATGACTTTGATCGGTGGATTAAAAAGAAATGCATGAGGAGAAAGAAAAGGCCACACCATACCACACCACACACGAAAAAAAAAAAAAAAAACACAAGACAAAAAAGAAACCTAAAATCTCAATACATGTGTATCTGCATAGTTACAAATTGTACTCATGTGTTTGTCTGCTTGTCTGGGAAGTTCATGAACTTTCTCATTCTGGTCACATGACCGTCGGGGGCTGAGAGCATAACAATGCAGCTTTATTACAAGCAGAATGGGATCTGTGGTTGGAATTGCCCCAAATAATGGTGACTAAAGTGGGAAGGGGGGGTGGGGGGGTGGTGAATGAAAAAAAAACAACAATTGGATTCAAACCAGATTCAACACATAAATCCAAGATCTTTGCTTTCATGCAGCCTCGCAGGCAAACACATGATGATTGAAATGTTTGTAATGTATTTTTGGGGATGATCTCTTGTTGTAAAGGACTCATCAGTTCTCAGCCAAAACACAAATGCTCGAAGGTACTTGTAGTTTAGAAAGCGCACAATCCTGGCTAGCAGACATTATTATCCTGCCATTTAGAATGAACCACGTTTTTTTTAATTTTATTTTATTTTTATTTTATCAAACTGCCTGCAGTCTGGAAAGTTCTTGGTTTTTGGTGGCCCGTGGCGATCCTGTTCACAAAGGACAAGAGCGTGATGGTCACCGCCACATATCGAGTTCCTTCAGGACGGTTCAGGCAAACAGGGTTCAACAGTTTAAGTGGCTGTATGATTTCATTCATGCGTTGTTAATGAGTTTAGAAATGTTCATAAAATGGGCAGGAAAGTGCTGCTGCTGTTCTAAATTGTTTTTATCTCTTCCTCCTGTTCCCTTAAGGGATGGTACTGAATGGGAATATTGTGAGATTTGCCATTGATGTAGAAAGTTTTACTTCTGTTGCTTGAGAAAAAAAAAAAAATCTGACTAAAAGGAGAAAAAAAAAAAGTCAAACAACAGACGGACTTGTGGTTTCTTTTGTTTCTGAGAATGACTGCTTTTCTTTTGAGTGATGTAATGGGGATAATTGGGATGAATGTGTTAAAAGGCGACAAGCGGCTTGAGACAGAAAGACAGCAGAAGCTACTGATCTGGTTCGTGAGAGAGGAGCGGAAGACGATTTACAGGCTGAGGCGAGGGTGAACATCTGCTCGAAATGCCACAGACACTGGTGGGCTCATGCCCTTCACACGCTCGCTCATAGAGGCTGCGACCACAACGCAGATGTCACACTGTAATGTGGAAAAGAAAATAGCCTGATTGTTACCCTCAAAGCTTTTTTTTTTTTTTTTTGCCGTGTTAGTCACATTCACCACTCCCCATTGATAAGATCATTTGCACTCAAGGTTGGCAGGTTGCCTGCGGAGTTAATCACTTGTCTTACCGGTAATTTGACCAACATGGTGTTTGCTTGGTGAGCTCAAAGACCTCCCTCTCTGTCGTATTTGATACTGCCCTCTCACTCAGCACTCACTTTAATTAAATAAGCCTCTTTTTTTGGCATGATAAATATATGCTTCTCCCTCTTCTTTATTGTTAACATGTATGGGATCTTGTATCATCTTCGTCACTGGCTCATCCGCAGATGGCCAAGTAACTCAACCCCAGCCGGGTGTGATTGTGCGCTGACTGAGGCGCCGCAAGAATTAATAGAAATGAGAACACACACACACACACACAGTCTGAACCCGCACCTGCGCATGCTCTCACTTCCCTTACTGTGTAAAAAAATAAGGTTAGTGTGCACAATAAAAAGCCAGCCAGCACCTGTACGAGAGAAGAAGAGACCTCACACCCATGCCTGAAGGGCTACTGAAACCTACACTGTCTGACCTTGTTAGTTATTTGCACGGCTCGTGTTCGCTCAACTTTTGTTGACTTACATCTTAAACTAAGTGTGTCCCGGGAGGATACAAACCCTACTTCTGATTTGTTCGTTCGCTGGTTTCTGCAGATATGATGAACTTGACTCAGTGGCTGAATCATTATTACCTGGAATGTTCCTCATCATATAATTTTCTCAAGAAAGTCAGGGAGGCATGAATGTGTGAACTGATTGTGAAAAGGTAAACCCTTGTCCCTGTGATGCACCCTTAAGCAATGAAAAGCTCTAAATCCTCAACAGTCACAGTCACTGAGACTAATCATTGCTTCTTTGGTTGATGTGAGAAGGTAAAGAAGATAAAGTCAGGAAACTCAAATCTGACCCACATTCTGTGTGGACAAAGAGCAAGACGGAAATGCAGAGCCGTATCAGCGCTGTTCTCGGATAAGGAGAGAATGGAGGGGCAGAGGCGGGCGAATGGGCACAGCTGCCATCTGGTTGTCGTGGCGACAGGCAGCGACAATGCTTGCCTCCGCTGTGGTGGTAACATCTCCGGTCAAGAAAAGAGAGAGAGAGGGGGAGAGCGAGAGAGAGAGAAGAGGAGGAGGAGGAGGAGGAGGAGGGGTACTGGATGGGAGCCAAAGCAAGAGGACACAGAGTTCATACGAGAGAGGTGCTCTGGATAGAGGCCAACAGGTGGACCTGTTGTGTCTGAGCGGGCGGGTGTGTCATCTCCTCATTATGTGTGTGTGTGTGTGTTTGTGTCTAGGCCTATATGATACTGCATCTTTGGATCCAAGCTCAGTATCATGTGGACACCAATGAAACACGGGTACATTAACAAACACATACGCACTTATTTGTGCAGTCTCTTGCGCTTTAATCAAATACTAAAACTTCAGCAGATAATTAATTGACCAGCTTGTGATCTTCATCAGCAGGTTGGAGTTTGCCTAACTGTCAGTTTTCAAGCCAACATGGATGAGAAGTCCTTAAAGTAGTCAGGAAAAAAAAAAGAACTTTGATAATCTTCAACTTCACAAGTGAGAACTCTTAACCTGCTGATGAAGTTCATGCAATATGATCAAAAGCTCCACTAACTGTTGAAATTTCCAAGCTCAAGATTAATTGATGAACTGAGAGGTGTTGATTCAACACAGTGAGAATCTCTGACACCGCAGTTTGTGAGGATGTATATTTAAATATGTTTTGCATTATCTCCCCTCCCCCTAATCTACTTTACATATTATACAGATGGTCGACACCCAGCCTGGGGTCGTGACCTCTCAAGGGTTTGCTAGATGATTACACAGATAAACAAAATTATTGAGTTTTCTTAAAACGATGCATTTTTCTTATGAAATACTTGATACTTTCAACTTTTCACGCCTCTAAAAAGCCTTAAAATGAAGCCATCTGAGAAGGGGGGGAAAAAATCACTCTTTGAACCGCTGTGCATATATCACATTTGTTACTGCTCCCCTGCTCTTTTTCCTAGACTGTTGCACAATTCAACGTTGGGAGCCAGACAGTCCTACAATATTATGCAACAGTTCCACAGACTGTGGCCCCAAAATTGATCAGATTGAACATTGCGAATGGCCTGCACATGTACTGTAACATCCACTGCAGAATACTATACTTACTGTGACAGTTATTGGAGTTAAAGTGCGTTGTATTGATGATGCAGTGATGGAAAACATGCAACTGGTTTCATAAAAACACCCTAGTTTCAAATCTGCTGAGACCAGTAAAAACACGCCTTAAATCTGTGAGAAGCACTGGTACAAAGGAGTGGTATAAATCGCCCGTCATGTGTGTCTTGGCTTATTCCAGAGGGGTGAGAGTGCTATTTTTATGGTGTTTACATCAGCGGTCCCCAGCCTTACCAAGCATGTACTGCTGTGTGCTGGCAACAATACAGGAAGTCTTCCTGTCTTTATGACTTCCTCCACAGTGCAGACCACAGGAAGCTCGCTGGATGTAGGACACGGAAATAGCTTTTGCTCCCATAGCAGATGTGGGAATGTTAACATCGGCCCTTTTCCATGCTTCCATACTGCTTCCTTCCCAGCATTCACATATATTCAAGTAGAGGTTCGGTGTTGGAGAAATGGAAAGTCTATACAGTTAGCGAGATATCATTTTCCCCTTACAAGTAGTCACAATAAACCACATAAGTAATGTTACAGGTGTTTTAGCTTAAAGGTAAACCCGCTGTATGTTGACCGAGCTAATAAAGCCCTGGATTACAGTCTGTACACTGCAAGCTGCTTCTGCTAATCCTCCCAACTTTCCCTCTTTTTCACCCCCTCCCCACTCCTTCTATATAGGTTTTAGGGCAAAGTTAATCACAGTAGACTCAATAAAGTTAGTTTACACACACACACACACAGTCATGGTCAAACCGAGTGGATCTGATGGTTGGGCTGATCCGCTGCATGGCATGTGAGGTAATCTGATCCACAAATGCCACAGCCGACGCAACCGTTTTCTAATGTATTTCCAGCTCTCTTTCCTCACCGCCCCCTCTTTCACATAGTGTACTTAGCCAAACAAAAAGCCTTTCTCTGTCTTTCCCTCCCTCCCCTTTCCTCCCCCTCACTAACGCTCTCTCTCTCTCTCTCTGTCTCTCTCTCTCTCTCTCTCTCTCTCGCCTCATGAGAGAACGTTTGCCATGATTATGGATTTGTCTTTATTACAGGCTGCATACGAAATTAGCTCTGTCACTGAGTAGCTGCTGGCTGGATTGAGGAAAAGGGAGGTTGAAACTGTAAAAAAAAAAAAAAAAAAAAAAAGTGCCACATGGAGTGAGTGAGGGAAAGGGAGAATGGGAAGGAGGAGGGAGGGAGGTGAGGGCGTTTTGGGGGAGTGGTGGTGGTGAGGAGGGGTGGGGGGGGGGACTGTGAGGCCTCTGTGCTTTATTTTCCTTGAAAGCTCCCTGAAAACCGCAGACACATGGTACAGAATTCCCCTCACAGTATGAGGAGGAGGAGGAGGAGGAGGAGAAGGAGGGGGGGTGGGTATGGGGGGGGGGGCAGCTTGCAAGAGAACACCACACTGTCTGCGATAAACACACACACACACACACAGAGAGAGAGAGAGGGAATATTATAGATGAGTACACACACTTGGAAAGAAGAGAGTGTGTGAACTAGACACTCAGAAAGAGGCGACTTTGAAGGAGGCCGACACCTTCTTATGTTGGCCAGGACACTGAAACCTCAAAAACATCATATCACCTTAATACCTCTCAGCTCTATGGGAAAGTGGACAGTCCCACTTTCCACGGGTATTGCTCGGGTGGTGGTGGTGGTGGTGGTAGTGGGGGGGTGTTAATCCAATGTACAATGTGTTTAACTTTGACTGGCAGATCCCTCAAAACCCTCCCACCCTCTCCTCGCTTTGGGGCCCCTTCTAGCTGTGGACTCAGAGGACAAGCGTAGAAGTGGTATTTTAGGTGGCCAACTGGGAAAAGGTGAAGGGTCAGGTGGTGTGAATGGACCTGTTAGGAGCTGTGATCTGGGCTTAGCGTGGACCCAATGACCCTGAAATAGAGCGCATGGTTGCCTGACAGCTGTACGTTTGGGAAATCTCAAGAAAAGACAATAAATCTGCAATTTCTCTTGTCTTCTTCTACTTTTTTTTTTTTGTACATTTCTTTTGCTTAAAAGTTATGTAGTAACCCAACAGGACACCAAAGCACAAGAACTGCAACATCCAGCACTTAAGGCCACACATGTGATAATAAAATGGATGAGTAACGCCATCTAGTGGAAAATCTGGCACCTGCTCTTGCTGCAAATGCACAATCAGGTCACTATAGGTATGTCAATCCGTAGCCTCAAGTCAACTCAGTTAGTGTTGACGATGTAGATAAGCAAGCAGCTAAAATAATACCTTCATTACAGCTTCTTTTGTGGCTGAAATCAATGAGAACAAAACCACATAATGACCTGTTTTCTCCTGATACTCTTTGTATACTCATTAATGGCTTGGCAGAGGTAGAAAAAGGCTTTCTCACAAAGGGTGAGATCAAGTTTTTCCGTCTCGTAGCGTGTTAACCCAGAGACCAGCATGCTCCAAAACCTCCTTGTAAGCTCAAAAGAGGAGATGGAAAATCTGTGTCAGCACACTGAATGGCCACCACACCACACTGCCTGCATGGGAATGAGGACACAAGGAATGGGAATACAATCAATTTATAAAAAGCCTCAAGTATGAATGACCTTCCTTCGTTTCTCCTCTTCATGCTTGACATTGCATTATGCAAATCATTTGCCAAATGAGGCAAAAGTTATGCTCAGAAAGTCACGTTTTGACCTCTGTGGTTTTTCCAGTGAGCATAAAGCTCGCTTTCTGTTTGTCCCAGGAGACGAGACAAGCTGAAGCCATCGTTTTTGACTTTTCACTTGGAGTCACAGTTAAAAGATGTCAGTAAAAAATGCTGACATGATTTACAGGAAATAGTATTTTCAGTTAATTCCTAGCATTTCTTGTACTCTGCAACATCAAACAACATAATGGAAATACCAAAAAGATGAGATAATCAAGGAAAATATCTGAAAGCCAATTCATTTATTTTCAAGACTACTTGGAGCTGATCAGCAATAACCAGGATGAACTTTACAGGCTTAAACGTATGATTTATGTCATTATTTCATTATCATTTTTGTCTAGAGTCCAAGGTGATGGCTTCAAGAATCATGTCTTATCCAATTAACAGTCCAAACCCCCAAACATACTTACTTTTCTATCATATAAGACCGAGAAAAGCAGAAGATTATCACACATGAGAAGCAGGAACCAGTAAATATGTTACTTTGGCTCGAAAAGTGACTCAGATTATTATTTGATTATCAAAATAATTATGGAGATTAGTTTTCTGTTCGTCTGTTATATTTAGTGGTTTAGTTTAGTAATAGTTTCATGGAGATGGACTCATACAATTCATTATGATATCCCTGCAATAAATATTTCTATTGTAATTTTTGAGGTTTTAATAGTGGTCTATTGTGTCCACCCCTTGTACATCTCACCAACCTCCTACTTAAACCAATTAACACAAAAACTTGTTTAAGTACATGTTGTTTTTGACACAGTTTGTTGTAAAAAGCCAAATTATCAGACTTTTCTTACACAGAAAAGGGTATTATTTACCACAATTACCTGCAGGTCTTAATTTTAGTCATTTTACTAAATTACCTTTTCTTGACCAAGAAAATCACAAATTCTTATCCAGCCTTTATTGGAAATGTTCTTCTTGCACATAATAATACAACACCTCTGTGTTTTCCTTTCATTTATCTGAACGGGACAGTTTCATCGACTTAAAGGAGATGTTCCCTGTAGAAATTCGTAGATAATCTAGTTCTAACAGATCTTCATCGAGTGCCTGACTTCCTGTAGAAGCAGTTGACAAAATATCAGACAGATCAAAAGCTGCACTTCCACTTCCCTCAGTATCCAGGAATAAATTAGATGTTTTCACTTCACTGTCAACTTTTTTTCGAACACCTAACTTGCTTTCCTCAACACTGCTGAAATCTTCTACCTCACCTTCAGCAGGTGCTTTGGTGTTTTCCCTGCTATGCACAGAACCCTCAGAGTTCGTCTGATCTTTTTCTGCCATGGATTCATCAACCGCCCACAGTCTGTCATCGCTTAATGTACCTCCTTTTTGCTTGGTTGCAGCTGTAGTGTATGGAAAAAAGTCCTTATCAGCTGCTGTGATAGGCGTCTGCGTTGTAGCTCTGACACCGCTGAATGAAGCGCTTCCAAGAATATCAGCATATGTGACAGCTTTGACCCTGGCAGGCCGCTTGGGCAGCCTGACTATAGCTACATATCCAGTGTCGTTGGTCAGAGATGTAGAGTTGTTCGGCTTTTTGCCATTGGTGTGTTTTCCCTTCACACGTTTGCCTCTCACAGTGCTGCTGGTTGAACTGTTGAGGAGGCTCGTCTTTATTGCAACAGGTTTCATAGGGTCCCCTGCTGATCTGAGATAATCTGAGGAGACTCTGGGTGTTGGATTTTGCTCTGTCTGGTGGTTCCACTGTGGTTTGTTATGTGCATTTCCAATTCGGTTTTGAATGGACTGAAATCCCTGAAAAGTATAGATTTTGTGGTTTTTCTTGTATTTGTCAGGCGTAAATCTGGGGGCTGATTCAGTGCTTCCTGATGTCTTTAGAAGTGGTTTAAGGTCTTCCCCGCTGAGCTCATTTCCTCTGTGTGTAGCTGTCACATCGCTTTCAACTGTTTGATTGTGCCATCTGTGAATCCTGCTGCGTTGCCACATCTGTGCATTGCTAAGCTTAAAATCTTCAAAACCCGGAAGAACTGCAGACTTGTCTGATTCTCTGACTGAAGGTTTGGCACCCTCTACCTGATTAAAAGTGGTAGTGCTAAGTGGTCGAGTGCCAAATCCTTTCAGACCATATACCCTTTTGTAGCCTCTGAATGGTCTGCGATGTGGGTTGCTATCCATACCAGCATTGCTCTCAGGCACCAGAGGCCAGACTTCACTGAATCCTGATGTGAACAGTGTTGGTGTCGAAACAGTTGTTGTTTGGAGAACATCCAACCTGCTTGGAGAAGGTGAGGTGTTTCCAGGCCCAGAAAACTCTGTGGTTGTCCTCTCGGTTTTTGCTGGATTTGGTGTTGTAGTCATGCTGGATATTCTTCTTCTCTGGCCAAAGCTATATTTCTGTGACAAAGAGGGATATATATTTGTAATTTTAACTGTATAGTCCTTTCCTTTATCAAAGCTGTATCGTTGAGAGTCAGCTTTTCCATCAGTGCCGCTGCTGGAGAGAATCTTTTTATCTATCTTTTTAAACCCTCTGAAACCATAGATGCTTTTTGTGGATCGTCCAGGTTTGTAACCATGTGCAGACCCTCGGGCGCTCATATTAACCAAGCTGCTTACTACAGATTTCTCGCTGCCAGTGGCGTAGTTATCCTGGAAATCTTCAAGAGGCACAGGGACAAAACTTTCCATGGTCAATGGTCCATGAGCAGGAGTTTGAGCTGTGGTGTGCAGCGGCAAATAAATGCTAGAGATGGGTTGATATTTGGTAAAACTATCTGTCTGACCACCATACTGGGCGACTTTGGTGTTGGTGTTATCAGAGAAGTGCTGTTCTTCCTTATTTGGATCTTTCCTGTGTGATTGCTGTTTAAAATTTGAAGGAAGCCTGCTGTAAACTCTTACATCCCTTTGAGTATTTGATGTTGCGGAAGAACTGATCAGTCCACTTGCAGTTTCTTCCGTGACTGTATTAACTGTCTCACGTCCAACAATGGAGGCCTGGGAGTCCTTGAAGAGATATGACTGAACCTTTTTGTGTCTTGGTGTCTCACTGCTACTTACAAAGTACAAACCCTGGGAGAAATCTGTGACAGATGATGGCAGTTTTTCTGGGCTAGGGTTGCGTTTAATAACAGGGGTGTCTAAGCTTTTGCTGACTGATGGTGCACGAGGGGCAGTTTGAGTTGCAAAGCTGTGAAATTTGCTTGATTGAATGCCACCACTCCAAGCTCCGGCCACAGCACGCTCATTTGTCTCTTTATAGCCACCGTAATGCCCTCTTGAAGTTGGCAGTGAACCACTCCGATATCTACCAGTCTGGGATGAAAAAAGAGAAGATTCAGAGGACTGCCAAACAGTTTTATCTTCACCAGCCGCCCTTGGGGAGTCACTTCTGATGACTTTTCCTTCATCATAGGACTTCTGAGCATCTTTGGGGTCCCAACTCTGCAGAAGACTAGAGCGCTGATGAAAGGGGCCAGCAGCTTCTATGTGAGCTGATTTTCGGATTATAGCTGGGGATAAATGATAAGGACTTCCAGTTTGGACTACTTTATGAGAGAGGGGGTGGTAGTTTACTCTGGAGCTTTGCCCTCTGTGCTGAGAGTGACTAGTGAAAATGCTGCTTGCTGGCCTTACATCTCCTGTGTTATGACCTCTCTGCAATCCAGTTATTCTTGCTTGGGACTGTTTGTTGTGTGGGAGGTTTCGA
Source organism: Thunnus albacares (assembly GCF_914725855.1). Classification (NCBI taxonomy): domain Eukaryota; kingdom Metazoa; phylum Chordata; class Actinopteri; order Scombriformes; family Scombridae; genus Thunnus; species Thunnus albacares. The sequence goes on along the minus strand of NC_058127.1, from coordinate 14,184,033 downwards.
TTGTAACTGAAGCTACTTTCGGTAAGCAGCAGAGGTTTTGATTGATGGTCAATGATTGACAAAGGCCCTTTATCGGAAAGTTTCCAGCTTGTCCCAGTTTCACTTTTAGATGCAGTTGGAAGTCCAGTTTCTGTTGACAGCAGACCAGTAGAGAGGAGATTATTCTGGCTGTATGGAGTATACAGCGATCTCAGGGTGATGTGCTTCACTCCATTTTCCACTTGGACTGTTATGGGACTGACTAAAAGTGGAAAAGAATAAGAAATAATGTTGTTGTTTTTTTAATACGGTTAAACTGACAATAATTCAGTGTTGGCTATTATGAAGATTTCTGCTTCCCAAGGACTCATAACACTGTTGAATACTGCCTTTTAATAATATGTTCTATATTACCTGATGAAGAGCCAATCTGGGCTTGAAACATTGTAGTTTTTCTTTATTATGTTAGTAGGGAAAGTACAAGTGATGAGAGGCCTTGAGAATCAAAAAATCACCTATTAATTGTTATGACTCAGCACCTGAACAAGAAAGGTAGGTGTGTGTGTGTCATTACTATTATAAAAACTATCAATAGAAAAAGCCCAAAGTCCAACTTGAATTAATAATTGATGATAGTAATAACAATACATTTTATTTAGAGCATTCTCTACACAGAAGAAGAAAAAAAATCTATAGGTAAAAGACACGAAAAGCACGATAACACACTGAAAATACATTAAGTAGCAGTAACATTAAATCTAACATTAAAAACAGCTCTAAAAAAAGTGAGTTTTGAGTAGTTTTTTGAATGTGAGTCAGTTGGTGCATTCAGAAATGTGTTTTGGAAGATAATTAATGAAATGGCCTTATATTTAGTACCACACTTTGATAATATGTCATTTTATGCCCCTGGAATTACTATGACTAAAGCCTAATCCTAGTTTGCTCTGTTTAAGACATGCCAAACAAAACTTATACTGTTATTGTTAAAACAATCCACTGCAGCTTTATTGAAACTATATCAATCTCCATCTAAGCCAACACATTCCTCATGATATTTTTTAGAGGGCCATTAAGATAAGCATTGGTTGACTGGAAATGCACACGCTGCGGTATTGGCCTGACAGATACCGGCCTGTTTACTCACCTCTTGTAGCATCTGAACTCATGATAAATGACATGACAGCTGCACAGACCAGCACAAGGACAGAGAGGAGTCTGCAGAGAGAGAGGTAAAAAAAAAAAAAAAAACACTTGCAGGAGTTTTGTTGCAACTTGTGGAAACTGTCAGTCAAAAATAATCTCCAAACTGTTTCTTGTTTTATGATTACGTGAGCAGAAAGATAGGAAGATACTCTGATATTTACCTCGAGCAGAAAGGAAAAGTGTCTAACATGATGGACAGCTTCCTCCTTGGTTTGTATGAATGACTTTTACAATAAGCTGCAGCAGTGTTGTCAATCCATGTGTTTCACTTGTCAAACAAATGAGTCATGTAGGGGCTGTAACGCTCTGCTGCAGGTTGTGAGTCTGATTGGAGGCAATGCTGTTCACCTGGCCTTGGGTAACCCACTTCCTGAAACTGTCAGTGAAGAGTAGTTTTTTTGGGGGGGGGGGGGGAGTTAGACTGTTTCATGTACAACACTTTATCATTTCTTCACATTTTTGTTTTCTATTCCCTGAGTCTTGTGTGTTTATCTTCAACCATGTGCATTTTTCCCCAATACAAGGATACCTTCCTCCTCCTCCTTGAATTTCACTTTGTAAAGTCAGCTTTTATTTAGGCCTTAACTTCATGCAATGTGTTTGAACCGCACTTTTGTGCACATGCACACAGGTCATAGCTAAACCAGTGTATTTCATTTTATAATATGCACACTGATCCAGTCATCCAAAATGCAGCATGCAGTCAAAGAAAGATTCAAATCCAGTTAAAACCAGAATGGTTTTTATTTTCCTTAAATATGTAACAAATACATAAAAAAATAAATACATTTATGAAACAAATAAATATCACATGCATAAGTGCATCACTAGGCCTAAAATGGTCCACTTTGGAAACTCATAAACTTCACATTTTTTCTTATTTGCTGAAACAGCTACATTATATTGGTCACTGCTTAAACACAGAATCAGAAAGCAGATTTCAATCATTTTGTTGGTGAATCTCACCAGCATCATCATCACCCGTCCATTCAGCAAATTGAAATATATACAGTATCATATTATCCAGGGCATCTGAAGTTGTGGACTCTTTAAAACATGTAGCAGGACATCATGGCGAAGTTCTTTAAGTCATCATTGCTCAAAAATTCTGTTGAAGGAAAAGAAGACACATTAGAAACATGACAATAATAAATAAAACAATTATTATGATCTATATTTAGTTTATCATAGAGAAGTTAAAATTACATATTAAGGCTTGTTCTTTTCAGCTCAAGGCTGTTTGTTAGAAATAAATTCTGGGAATAAGACAGAAATTTGCAAGATAATGTACATGATGGATGGCTTTATGAGATGTGGGTTTACAATATAAACCTGAAACTACCACTTTTGGTCTAGTCTGACAATTTTACAGCTTCAAAGATGATCAAAAGCCTAAATCAGCGGTTCTCAAAGTGGGGTCCGGGGACCCCCAGGGGTCCTTGAGGGTGAATAATTTATTTTAACTATAATTGCATCCATAAGTAACACAATAACAGACTGGATGACTGTTTTGGTCATGTGTCTCACACTTTCTAAAAGCAAATTATCTTATCTTAACAAATGGGGGTCCATAGTCTAACCATGAGAACCACTAAATTAAGTCCACTGTCCACAAAAACATGACAACTTGTAAAACTTGTTATGAACTACGTTTCATGAACCACAGCCGTCTCTATACTCACTTTCTCCGCCTCTCTTTCGTGACGTCTTCCCGTTTATCTTTCGCCAAACTTTCGACCAAAACCGCCGGTGCCTCCCACCACTGGATCCCGAGGAGGAGTCGCTCTCCTCGGCGTCAGTCTCGGCGAGCGTCGCCTCCTCGCCGTCGTCACAGCCGTCTTGAACTTGACCGTCCTTCTCCTCTTCCTCTGGGTCGTCCTCCTCTTGCCCGAGGACCCCCGCTGCCAGTAGCCGCTCCAGGACATGCTCGTCCACCTTGAGATCCGCTCTCACCTTCCCCTCGCCGGATATGGGGGTGGTGTGTCGGCACAGCGGGCACACGATGAGTCTGTCGGCTCCCAGACGCGCCTCCTCGGGTCCGTGGGGTCGTGAAAGGGCCAGCAGGCAGCTCTCACAGAAGCTGTGTTTGCAGTGGAGCTCCCGGGGACACCGCAGACCTGCGTTGTAGGTCTGGTAACAAATTCCACAGTCAAGCTCTGAATACATCTTGCTTTCTGATCTGCTGGTCTCGCGGATTTACCTCCAAGTGTGAATGAGAGAAAGAGGTGACCTCACACTACTTTATATCTAGTGGGGAAGTGTGTGGGAGGAGGGACTTGTCAGACACACACAGGCCTAGTATAAGTTTGTGCCAAACAAATGTTATGAGTCACCAAGCTCGTATCCATGGAACCAGAGGACTGTGACGTGTAACTTCACACACCTCCGCATGTTTATTCCCAACAGTTGGAGTTAAAAACATACAGTGTTGATTTAATTTAAATTGTCCTTCCCACTCAGTTATACAGTGAGTCACCCTGTTTGTACAAAACAGTGTTAGAAGCCAAACCATTCAATGGATTGGTCACTAAAAGTTGGATTGAAAGGATCCACCTTGGCTCAAAGTGTTTATTTTTTTGCTAAAAGTTCAGTGAAAATGCCTTGTCCTCAATTGGTAAAAGGTTGATTTTTGGGGTCAGTGGTTACGGTAAGTCTCCAGGAAATGAATGTAAGTCTATTTAATATCCTCAAAAGTGACCAAGGCCAACATGTGTATGTGTATGTGTATGTGTATGTGTATGTGTATGTGTGTGTGTGTGTGTGTGTGTGTGTGTGTGTGTGTGGGTGTGTGTGATGTGACGTAATGTCCTCCTGCTCCGTGGTATTCCCCAAAGAGTTCACCTCCTATCAGTTGTCCCAGCCGGAGCTCCCTAAATGGTGATTTCCGTAAAAGTCTTGGCCAACAATCGCAAGCTCTCAGAGTTGAGTGTGTGTGTGTGTGTGTGTGTGTGTGTGTGTGTGTGTGTGTGTGCTCATACACATTTTATTGTCTTTAGTTTAATATTTTACAGACTTTCATACTTTTGCCCCTGGTGTTGTAGTTACTGTAAGGTTGCTTAGTCACAAAAACACAATCATGTTCTACATCACTGACTGTAAAAGAAAACGTGTCTGTTCCAGTGAAACCTTTACAAATATATCCATCAGCGTCTGTGACTTTCCCAAATATGATTTATGTTTACCACAGGGTGACACACCCACAAACGACAACACAAAGGCCAAACAGGTCTCTGCCGAGAATAGCTGACAGTTATATGCCAAAAACACTCCCTATGAACTCCCAACTTTTTATGTTTTCCAACAGCCTAAATGTGCATTTCAGACATTATATTGCTGGTAGTAATAAGTAACATGTTATCTATTAGGATTATGGTAAAAAGTTTTTAGATTATGTTCACTAATAATGGTTGATGATTAGAAATTATAAAACTTGTAAAAGTTGTTTATTTTATTTTATATAGAAAAAAATGTACAGTTTGCTACACGGGTGACCGGTGCAAATGTTCTAATGTGAAAACAGACAGTATTCTATTTAAACAATATAATCATTTTACTATGACAGATGATTTGTAAGATTGTAAACATTGCATAGAAATGTTCAGCAGCAATTAAATGTCAGATTTATGAAACTAAGCTAAATGCCCAGAAAAGGTACTAAATGTTTCTGTGTTGAAGGGGAACATACATTAAATCAAAGCTATGCATTCATAAGTACAGTTAAGAGAAAAATGACCCTCAAGGGCATCAATAATATCAGCAATAACCTTTTTAATCCACTTACATGTTGTGTACGAACTGTATTTAGAAATCTAGTCAAATCTAGTCACTATGGACCAGTCTCTGACTCTGGATCCACTTATCAAGTGTCTGATTCACTCTTGTTTTTTCCAGCTCAGAAACATTGCAAAACTTAGGCCCCATTGTGTCTAAAGCGGAGACAGAAATGTTAATTCATGCTTTTATATCGTCCCGTCTCGACTACTGTAACTCCTTTTCACCCACCTCAGCAAAACATCCCTGGATCATTTACAAGTGGTCCAAAATGCCCCTGCTAAACTCTTTGCCAGGTCCTCCAAGAGGTCTCATGTGACACTGATTCTGATTGCTCTTCACTGGCTCCCCATCAAATTCAGAATCCAATTCAAGATTCTTGTGATCACCTATAAAGCTCTAAGTCTCTATGGTCTTCTGATCAGCAGGTCTCGCAGGTCTCTAAGGTCTAAGGGGGCAGACACCCTCTGTATTGATGAAGCTTATAGTTAGGGCCGACCAGTCTTGCCTAAGATCAGCCCTTAGTTATGCTGCTATAGGCCTAGACTGCCAGGGGACTTCCTGAGATCATCCCATCAGTAAGCAATCATGTACCACTTATGCATGTTATTATTTTGGCTTCTCCAGAGTTTTTCTGATTTGTCATCTCACAGGAAAATCCAGGATTTGAAATGTGGGGCTTGGCTTCCGGGATTGGAGCAGGGATGGTGGCGTGATCTTGCCCGGACACTTTCTCTGACTATTATTGCCATTGTTCTCATTAGTCATATCTCTATTATTATTATTATCGCTGTTATTGTTATCATTGTTGTTGTTATGCTTCTCTGTGTGTCTCTCTCTCAACCCAACCATTCAAACCAGATGGCCACCCACTCAGAACCTGGTTCTGCTTGAGGTTTCTTCCCGTTAAAAGGGGAGTTTTTCCTCACCACTGTTGCCAAGTGCTAGCTCATGGGGGAATTGTTGGGTCTTTCTAAGTTTAAGAGTTCTTGACCTGCTTTGTGTGAAAAGTGCCCTTAGATAACTTTTGTTATGATTTAGTGCTTTATAAATAACATTGAATTGAAAAAAACTGAATCAGGGTTTGCTGGTTGTTCCTTGAACGAGGCGTAAAACCATGGGAGACTGTGTTTTTGAAGTTGTGGCTCCTAAACTTTGGACTCTCTCCCATTAGATTCAAGATCTGTGTACACCTTTAAAAAAACAGGTCAAGACCCATTTGTTCAAATTTGCCTTTGTGTAATTTTTCTATTTTCTATTCTGTTTTTGTGTGTGTGTGTGTGTGTGTGTTTTATGTCTGTGTGTATGTTTATGCTTTTTTCCCTCTGTGAAGCACTTTGGGACGTCTCTGCTCTTGAAATAAATAGAAATAAATAGATAAATAAAGTTATTTATTTACTTATTTGTCAGTTTTTTAAGGATTAGTTGCTTTTGTAGGTTCAGAGATTGTAAAACTTTCCCAACTTGTAAAAGGGTTTTGTTTTGTTTTTTTTTGTTTTTTTTTTACAGTTTCTGTGTATTCATGGTAGTACCTTCTTGCCACTGGAGGCTGAAAAATCATTTTTTCCCCCCAGATTGTTGGCTTTATTTAAATTTTGGAGTAGTTCAGACTAATCGCTTTAAGTGTTGCATTAATCTGTTTTGAATCAGGTAGTAAAAAGCAAACTCAAATGTGTTTTTAATCATTTTGTCGGACAGATAGCGTGTGTTCACATGTTATTTCACTGAAAAAATAGCAGATTGGCATCAAGGAAATCAGTCAACCTGCAACAATCATTGTACCATTGAATATGACTCATGTTACTTTATTTATCTGCCAATAATATGCTTGTTTGCGCTTCAGGAGAACGCTCCCCCTGCTCTTAAAACACATATTAACTGTTTTGTACCTGCAACTTTTTGACTTTTACTGTTTTCTTTCACTGTTTTAACATAAAAAAAATCCCTCTTTACTTGGAAAAATGTGCAGATGTTAATACAGGAACAATTCACACTTTGCTATTTCAAAACTCCTATATGCTGACTGTGAGGAAGCTTAATCGCATAATGTGCAAGTAAGAGAGTAGAGTAAGTCGAGATAAAGAAGCTCCAATCTGTCATTTTCTGTCTCGTGTGTCCTGGTTACCTTTACATCACCATGGGGTTTAATTACTGCTGTGCAAACCACAGAGATGCCTCATGGGGGGACTAGACAGAGAGACGAGGACGAGTAAAATCAGGTGAGACGGAGCGAAAAACAGGTTGCCAGCGAGCCAGCTCAGACACGTACAGAATATTAAGAAAGAAATTTGAGTGTTTCATGTGCACAGAAGAGGGAGGAGGAGGACGTTCTTCCCGGATGAGATCTGTACCAACATGAGAAGAAGTATATGGATTGTTTGAGGGAAAGTACCCGGGTCGGAGGTGGGCATCAAAGCATGCTCTGATCAAAGGGGTGTGTGTGGAGGGTAAGTGGATCTCTTATCTGCTTCTTAGTGTGTAATGATGGAGTGCTGCCAGGTTCTCTCCTCACTGACAAATGATGGCCTGCATGGATTCAAAAGGGCTCAGTTACTTACACAGCAACCATTTACTACTATTGTCAACATTTCTCTTTAATAGCAGGTTCGTCATTGCATGTGTTGTAATTTTGGAGTCAATTAAAACGTTTATTGTCGGTGCACAGTGTATTTTAACCCCTATTTTAGCTCTGATTGCACGAAATTGTGCATGAGTTCAGGTGATCTGTTGCCATGGACCAATACAAAAGAGACCCCATCTGCTAAGCAACAATCCCCCCCATGAGTGAACTCAGGTTGCCTCGTTTCTCGTCCCATGTGACAGCAATAAGGACAGCGCCAAAAAAAGCATCAGCAGTAAACCCAAAGCAAATCAAAAGCTTTGTTCGATAAATGAAGGTTTTTATACAGCGGACCAAAAATGTGGCTCGAGTGCCAAGAGAAAAGTGGATCATAACTGGATAATATCAGAAGAATTTACACCCAAACTGAACGTTTATTTGAATCACGCTGACACATTTTTATGGTGGCGAATTCCTTGGCTACCAAGATCAGCAGTTTGCATTTACTTCTTGGGCCTGAGGCTCGGTGTTAGTGTCATGCCCTTTCAATTGTCCCTTAGTGTTAAAGGGCCACTCCAACAAGTGTTTAGTTTAGTTTAGTTAAAGTTTTGTATTGCACAGTAGGCAGAATTACAAAACACAGATTCAAAAAAGAAGAAAAGAACAAAATGGAAGCAGCAGAGGCCAAAATATTATATGTCAAGCCTCCAAAGCACTAAATCCTACATTGCCCATTATGTAACTTTACAGTGTCTTTTGTTGGACCCTGGTTATCAGGGTTATTCTCTCTTTTTGACAGACTTTGGAGAGTAAACCGTTATTTTTAGCCTTTGAAACTGATTTCAAGTAGTACATTAAAACCATTTGTACTCTAAACACATAAAAGCTTATAAAACACTGGATTTATGTACTTTATTCATGCATTTATTGTGTTTGTCATTGTCATTGTATATATCACCTCTGATTTGATTTGTTAAGTGTTCAATAAAGTTAACAAAAATAAGGATTTAATAAAAAGAAAACAGACTGTCTTCACAAAGAAGAAATTGGTGGAGTCCCCCTAAAATTACACAAGCCTGAGTGGAGAAAAAATGGTGTGTAAACCCTTACACATGCACGTATACAGGGAGTATCATTTCAGTGACTTATTACATCCTTTTAACAGCCCTTCTGCTGCTTGTTTGTTTTCATTTCTTAACTTCCTGGATGTGCTTTGAGTGTGGGTCGTGCAGGCCAGCACTCACTACATGGAGCCCGGATGATTGGGGAAGATTTGGGAATGGTGGATGGTTGAGTGGTTAAATGGATGAATGAAATGAGTCATGGGCTGTGGAATCTGTTCATAAAACACAGAAAAAAAACCACACAAAAATGAAACACAGAAACATCCCTGGAGGAGCTGGAGTTTGATGCCACATATAGTGTTTTTCAAGCTGTGTACTTCAGAGCATGTAGGTAGTTGATCTTGTTTTTTCCTCTCTACAGATTATATCATCTTCTGATACAGAAAAAAAAATCATTGTGAAGTTTAATCCAGCCTTCCCTGTACCTCCAAACCAACACCCTCCTCATTTCCAGCATGATAGGGGATGCTGTCCCAGCCCCCCAGCAGGGGGGCCCAGCTGCTGCAGAACCCAGCCCCAGTACCACCCCAGGGGAACCCATGGATGTGGAATGTCCCATCTGCTACCAGGAGTACAACCAGTACAACAAATGTCCCCGGATGCTGGAGTGTCTCCATGTCTTCTGCACCGAGTGCCTCCAGAGGATCCAGCTATGCCCCTCTGAGCCCCCAGATGCCCGCAGCCCACCAGCCATCCCCTGCCCCCTCTGTCGCCACCTCACCCCTCTGGAGGCCGGGGATGCCCTCTCCTTACCCTGCAACTCCCACATCCTGGCCAGGCTGCCCCCCGTGGCCTTCCGCCTGCCCGTGGCCATGACGACTCGCCTGGCCACCGTCACCCAGAGGGTGGTGCTCTCCCTGGAGGGTGACAGCAGAGACACCCGCTTCATCATCCTGCCCACCGTTAGCCTCCGGGTACAGCAGATGCACCCGGAGAGGCCGTACGGCACAGCGCCAGGCCTGATGGGGGAAGAGGAAGTCATACAGCAGAGCAAGAAGACACTGTTCTGTGTGCAGCTGCTGGCTGTTATCTTCTGGGTGCTGTTTGTGATCACCTGTGTGGTCGGGGTGGTGTTTGGACCACATTTCTTAAACAGGAAATTTTAATTTATCTCCATGTCTTCATAGCAGATATAGATCTTGATCTAAAGTCATGATATGAAAGCACTGTAAATAGTATGAATCTGACACTGTATATAGTCTTACAGAAAAAATAAAACACAGAATGTTATTATATTATATTTCTATGAACATATATTTTCACTACTATGGTGGTTACTCACCTTGTAGTTACTTATTTACTAGAAAACAACCATTTACTGCACTGTATTGAGTTGCTCTTTCATTAATGATAGCTTGATGAAGAGTTCCCTCTAGTGGATTGATTAGAAATGAACTGAACTGATAACTAAATTAAAAAATTAAAAAAACAAACATACATATTCTTTCTTTTGTTGCTTAGGTTTGAGCTGTTACCCATCTTTCTCTTAGCATGCTTGGTAATGTTGTTGTACAGCTGCAGACTGTCCTGCCAATGAATAAATTCAATAAAGTAGTCTTACGCAACACTATTAGACTGTGTCAGGTGTGAGTATATATTTAGAAAGTGTGTAATTGTTTCATCTTTGTGGATACATTTGCCTTCTTTGTCTTGTTTGGAGCAGAAAACCGATCACAAATGTAAAAACATTTTTCATGAAACATGCTTCCACCCTTCTTCTTCTGTTAAAACGGCTGGATATTTATAGACTATTTCTATGATAAGGAATTTGATTTTCTTATCCAAGAAACTTTTTATTGGATAAGGAATTCAATTACCTCCAGAAGTCCTCGTTCAAAACAATGGTGTCTTATGTGGATAGCAGTTTTTGATGATGGTGACTCTGGCTGAAAGGGCGCAATAGGTCAAATTAAGTGATTTATTAGCTTTAATGATGGCATTTAATAGTGTAACGATGCAAAGCAATTGTAAGAGTTTTCTAATCTTATTCCTTCTGTGTGTATACTTTCTTTATTGGACTGTGTGGATCTTTCTTGTACTTTTTAATGTTGATGGATTAATATATTTAACCCTTTTCATGAGTTCAAGTGGCTCTGTTATCATACTGTTGAACTCAAGAATGGCCTGATAGGCTGAGATCCATAAAAACGTCCACCGGCAGACACAGGAGCAGCTGTTGCTTTGCTGTTATCAAAATAGGCATTTTACATCCCCCACTTAATCCCTGCACTTGTCACTTTGATATATTTCATCAAACTGGACATTTTACATTGCATTTCACCTCCACTCTTAAATAATTTATTTATTGCACATGTCAAATTTCATTTTTGCTCTTGACACCTTCATATATTTCATTTCTTTGTCCGTAGCAGAGTCCATATTTCTTTTGCACAGTCTACATATTATTTCACGCTTTATATCCCATTTCACGCTCAGTATTATTCTATTCTGTAAATAGATTTAAAACTTAATTTTGATATTATTTTGTTGTATTTCAATGTTTATTATTACCTCACTTTCGCTCTATTTTTATTCTTTATTCTTCTATGTGGCGTTTGTGGGAACAAACACAAAGACACATTCTTTGTATGCTTGCATAACTGGCTAATAAAATAGATTCAGATTCTGATAATCCTGTTAGGGGGCCTCCATTGACCCCATGTTTACAGAAATTTGGTTAAACACAATATGCAGTTAAACAAGACTGTAACAGTAATATTGATTTAGTGGTGCTACCTAAATCTGGGGCAGTTTTTACTCCATTATATTTATCTGAAAGTTGTACAGGCATTTAAAGCTCTTAATAAAGTTAGGTATGTTTTGTGAAATGTTGTTGTGTTTTCTGATTTGTTACTGTGTTTTCTAAAATGTTGTTGTGTTTTGCACCTCAGGGCCTCCGTAGCAGGCTTGTAATAGTGTTATTTTACTTTTTAAAAGTCAAATTTGAAGAGCAGGGTGTGACTTATTCTTTTTTTTAATCATTGATATTCTTTCTTATAATGATAGGATTATTCCACTGCTGCTTTTTATGTTCTCAAGTTTTAAAATTCTGTTTATTCATTCGTATATATTCCCATCCGAATCAACCAAAGCTGATTACAGAACATAGAAAACAGATACCCATCAAATCACATCAAATCCAGAATCACATTTATTTGTCAAGTAAGGCAACACAAGTTCATTTGTATAGCACATTACAACAACAAAGCAATTCAAAGTTCTTTACATGAAACATAAAAGGCATCAAGACAAAATGAAAAAAGACAATATGAGAAGATGTTTAAATACAATGAAAAATAGTTAAATAGAAAATAAGAATAAGCTAAAATTGAATAAGATCAATAAAACAAGAGAATAAAAGTTACAGTGCAGTGTAAGATACGAATCAGAAGTCTCAAATTTGATCTAATAAAAGGCAGCAGCAAACGGAAAAGTCTTCAGCAATGATTTAAACGAACTGAGAGTTGCAGCAGACCTCAGATTTTCTGGGAGTTTGTTCCAGATATGTGGAGCATAAAAACTGAACTCTGCTTCTCCATGTTTAGACTCTGGGGACAGAAAGCAGACCTGTCCCAGATGATCTGAGAGGTCTGGACAGTTCATAACGTAGCAGCAGATCAGAAATGTATTTTGGCCCTAAAACCATTCGGTGCTTTATAAACCAACAGCAGTATTTTAAAATCAATTCTTTGACAAGTAGCAAGTACAAGGAATGCAATGTGGTCCAGATGTCAACAGGAAAAGCAATAAATATGAACATTAGACAATAAACACAAATATAACACCGTAAGAAAGAGAGGGAGAGTCATTTACAAAGATTATGTGTAGTGGAGATGGACTATATGCACGCATACTGACATGATAAAAGTATGTATGTGTGCAAAAAAAAGCAGAATATACATAGAAGTATAAAGACTATGTGCATGCATATTGACATGACAAAACTGTGTGTGTGTGCAAAAAAGCAGAATATGCATAAAAGGATAAAGATTACATGTTTGCATATTGACATGATAAAACTATGTGTGTGCAAAAAAGCAAAATATACATAGAGGTATAGACTATGTGCATGCATATTGACATTATTAAAAGTATGTGTGTGCAAAAAAGTAGAATATACACAGAAGTATAAAGACTATATGCATGCGTACTGACATTATTAAAAGTACCTGTCCAAAAAAGCAGAATATATATAGAAGTATAAAGATTATGTGCATGTATATTGACATGATAAAACTATGTGTGTGCAAAAAAGCAAAATATACATAGAAGTATAAAGACTATGTGCATGCATATTTACATGATAAAACTATGTGTGCAAAAAAGTAGACTATACATAGAAGTATAAAGACTATTTGCATGCATATTTACATTACTAAACACACTATGTGTGTAAAAATAAACAGAATATACATAGAAGTATAGATTATATGCTTGCATATTGACAACATCATTAATTAAAACAATATTAATGTGTATTAGTCGTTAATGTACTGTTGATTAGTCATGTATAACTTAAGTTTTTTTCTCAGTGATAATAAAATATGTGTGTGTGTGTGTGTGTGTGTGTGTGTGTGTGTGTGTGTGTGTGTGTGTGTGTGTGTGTGGTGGGGTGGCTGGGATAGTACGTAAAGAAAAAAAGAGAGGGGGGGGGGGGGGTGTACGTAGCTACGTCACACGCCGCGTTGGCTCGCAAAAGGTGGTGAAAAGTTTTCAGCCCCCCCCCTCCCCTGTATGTTTTTGTTGGGGGAAAAGTTGTTGGTAGTTAGGTCGTGTGAATGTAGCGTGTCCGTCGTTTTTCGCCCCTCGGTAACAGGCGGAATGCGAGTTTGTACCGTTTTAAACCCGGAGAGCGAGCTTTAGAGCGGCGGTTAACGCTTTAACGTCCTCCGGCTCGGGCTGAAAAAAATCTCAGTGGCCATCATCGTTTCACCTCTGCCGTCTCGTTAGCCACCTAGCTAGCTCCGCCGCCAGCCCGAGCTATACCCAACAAAGTTAACGCTACCTCGCCTCACTTGTGTGTTTCTTGTGGTAACTTCCAGCTTTTTTTTATAAGGGTTGGTGGGGAAAAAAGCAACCGTTGAGATGGCGGAAACCAAAATAATTTATCATATCGACGAAGAAGAGACGCCGTATTTGGTGAAGATACCCATTGCTGCCGAAAATATCACTTTGCTGGATTTTAAACAAGTCTTGAACAAGCCAAACTACAAATTCTTCTTCAAGTCTATGGATCAGGACTTCGGGTGAGTTGCTGCTGCTTTTTTTTCTTCTTGTAACTTAGCAGAAAAGAAGAGCTTATGTGGTTTGCATGCAAAATGAGGAGTGATAAAAGAAAAAGTTGTAGGTAGTAAGAGTGAAGATGCAAGATAAATGTTGCTAAAAAAGTTAGCAAGCAAACCTTTTTAATGTGCTGTTATGTAGAGAGTGGGTGAGCCTTGACTTAGCATAAGTTAACACTGAACAAAAATGCGTGTTGACTTTGAGAAAAAGCTATATTTAATGAAAAGTTGGGCCTGTTTGCGTGTCAAAAAGTCACGCAATCCTATCTTGTGACCGATATTTGTCACAGGGGATGTTAGAGGGGAGAATAAACTTGAATGAAGCCAGCTAGTTAGCTCGCCATTCACAGAGCACATCCCTAATCAGAAACTGCACTAGATTTAAAAAAGAAAATCCAAGTGGCTCTATAAATAAATACTAAGTGTTACGTAGGCTGGGGGACATTTCTCAGAAAACATCATCATTACAATGGGAGGCATTCCCTGTCCCTGCTGCTTTTCTTTACCCCTAATCCTCATCCCTCCCACCCTGCTTGAGTCCATCATCTTGTGAAATCCTCGCCTTTTCTTTCTTTAGGGACTGAAGCCAGGGTTTTGTCTCCCCTCTTTAACACTTTGGCCTGCCAGCCATCCTTTCATTCCCTGGCTTCCTCCCTTCCTCTCCCCTTTTCTCCTAACCCCACTCCTCCAGAGAGAGGGAGAGAGCTGTCTCCTCTCCTCTATCAATTAATCTTTTTCTCTGTGTGTGTATGTGTGTGTGTGTATGTGTATATATATGTGTGTGTGTGGCTGTTGTTCGTTTTCCTGCAGAGGAATGCATGTTTGTGGTTTATTCACCCAGTGAGACCCTTAGGGCTTCTGTTAAAAGCATTGTAGTCTTGGATGGGTATTGAGTGAGGCGCTGGGCTATTTGCCTCTTTTTCCTCTTTGGATGGCACCGTCGGAGCCCGTGCCAGAGGAGCTGCAGTATCTGCTAGGTTTGGTTTTAATTTTTGGTTTGGGCATTCTTTTTTTTTGTCGGATGGCTAAAGTAAGTGTGTATGTGTTCTTCCTCTCATACACATATCAAGAGCCTGACTCTGCAAAAAGTTGCTGACTTGCCTGAAACTGGACTTGTGTCATGATTCTTATCTGATTTTTTTTTTAATCATTTTTATTTTATTTGTAGACTACTTAACTATAAATCTGCAACCAAAATTAACGTTAACAATGTAAATAAAAGTTACAGTAAGCTCAAACCTATTTTTATATCATTGCAAAAACTTTGTATTAGTTTTCATTCAACTCCTGAACTTACGATTAGATCTTTCACTCGGATACCTGAGCTCACCTGAGAGGCTGCGGCTCACCTGTCTGTGTGTCTCTGTGCCGCTCAGGATGCTGCTGACAGTCACAAACAGAGCAGTTGGACAAGCTGTGGCTAATTTAGCCTATAAATAATGTTCATGTCTTAATGACACATGTGCAATAATAACTCTACTTTTGATCCACTCATAGAAAAGTGGAGAGACGGCGTTAAATAGTAAATATTTCTCCCGCTAATTTCAAAGGTTAATGTTTAGATTGATTACAGATCATTCTTATTAAATAAGCTCACTTTGGTTCTTCTTTAAAAAGGATCACATATCTTAATTTACTTTTGGGAGGAATTTGCACCAAAAGTAATAAAGTTGTTTAATTGGACAGCATGTCAAATTAGCTTACAACACGTAACGCCTGAAATTAAATATAATATCAAATGACATTAGTTTTGTTACAGTGAAGTTTTTCAATTCTGTGATGTTTGGAGCTTTAAAACTATAAATGCAAACCTGCTTCAGATTCTCCACCTCACCGACTCCACTACTGCTGCTTGAAGTTGAGGGTTGCCCCATATCCTGCTCTTTCACTCTTTATCATGATAACGCACTTTTTTTGGTGCAGAAAACAGACAAACCTGGCAACTCTGTAGAGATATTATCGTTAACATTACCTGGAGTTACAGCGGGCAGATTGTTTGAGATTGGTAAAAATATTGGAATATTATAGCAATACCTTGATATTGAAAGGGACATGACCGTCCATGACTTCAACACCGAGATGAAATGGCTTTTCATCCGGCTGTGACAGAGCGTCTGTGCTGCTCCTCGGATGCAGATCATTTGAATATTAATACAGCAACATCAATAACTGAGTTGAGGAGATTGTGTTTTTGAGATAAGTGCCCTCGTAAATACTTGAATTCTGACTTTTAGGGTGTTCGAATCATAAGTTTAGTAATCATTTTCTTAATCTATATAAAAAAAGCAGTTTTGTTAATTTATTTATCCTCGTAGCCATTTATTAGGTGAAAATGCAGTTTCCCAGAATGTGGTGAGCTTCTTATTTTTCCACACAGTACGCCTTTTGTAAGTGATGTTACGACATCCCTTCGGGGTACGTAAAATTATGTTTATTTTACTCTGCTACGTTCATTTATTTACCAGGGTGAACACACATTAAAATGATGTATGTCAGACTTTGCCCGAAGGCAAAAAGAAAAAGAAGGCGAGAGAAAAGAAACAAACAAAACACAAAAAGCAGACAAAACAACATCAAAACACGTGTAAGAGAATACAGCATAAACATGCCGTCCGCCATCTTTCTGACAGTTCATACACTCAGTTAATAACCAATTTATAACAAAAACAGGCAGATTAGAGCTGCAATGATCGACAGAAAATTACTCAGCAACTGTTTTGATAATCAATTAATCATTTTGGTCATTTCTTAAGCAAAATTGTCAAACGTTTTCAACTTCTTAAATGTGAGGATTTCATGCTTTTCTTAGTCATATATGATAGTAAACTGAATATCTTTGGTTTTTGGACTGTTGGTCGGACAAAACAAGATATCTGAAGACGTCACCTTTGACTCTGGAAAATTGTAACTGTCATATTTCACAGTTTTCTGCCATTTTATAGACAAAACGATTAATAGAGGAAATGATCCGCAGATTAACTGATAATGAAAACGATCGTTAGTTGCAGCCCTACAATAGATAATGAAAATAAATTGTTGCCACCTTAAATTGGACATGACACGTCTGTAGCCTCTATTGCATACAATTTATTTAACTTTTTTAAATCAAGTTATTTGTTTGTACCAATAGATAGCCATTATCACTGTTATCAATGTAAATAGACTAAATATTAAAAACACTTCTCAGTGTAATGATGTAAACTATAACAGCAACACAAGCACAGCTTCAAAAAATGACCATAAAGTTGAATTTACACCTCTGCGAAACAGTTTAATCAAAAACGGAACATTATAACCGTCATGAAGGAAGGATTTATCGCAGCGCAGTTGTATCAGACTGCATTAGTTTTACAGGCAACTGAGAGTGTACACTTAAAACTGTGAAAAGCTATTATTATGGCCAGAGTAATATTTGTAGAGCTCCACTTTATACCCTGTAATGGTCCCCATCAATTATTTTAACTTGACTAGCCTCACCACAATCACCAGTGTAATTTCCAAGTTTTCTGTCAAATTAGGAGCTTGTCCCTGTTTAACTGGACAGAGCGTGATTACATTTAGACCCTTGTGTGCTTGTAAGTGAGCGCACAATGTTCGTGTTTTTCCAAAGGCAAAAAAAAAAAAAAGTCCTCATCTTAAAAGAGCCACCCACGCCAAACTCTCTCAACAGCGTGTGGGAAGTCTTTCAAAGAGAATTTTGCAGAAAAACTCCAATTTTTTAAGTTAAATTACGCCGCCTGGCATCACACTCTCTCATTTCAATATCTCCAACTGAGTTCAGATGAAAAATTTCAAACATAGCTCCGAGTCAGCTGTCCAATCAAAGCAGGGACATTTTTTTCCCCCCTCTCCGACCCAGGAGAGGAGTGTGTAATAGTGTGTGTTTTCATTTGTTCTGGTACGAGGCCAGCTGTCGACCAGAGCTGTGTGTGTGGCAGTGGGGGAGATCCGTGGAGCAGAGCAGACCAGGGCTGGCGCTGGGAACCTGGGGCTGGACGGAGGCCATTTGCTGGGGTGTCTGGGGCAGGCTGAGCTCTTAACTAACTTATTTCACCATCCTCCTGGAACCGTCCTGAATTTAAAATCTCTGTTTTTCTACTTTATCATTGGTTAAAATCATTCAAAGTGACCTTTAACTTAAATAAACATCATACAAATGATTAGAGCTTTTTATTTAAAGTCATCTGAAAAGATTAGATTAGAGATTAGAGGTAAACCACTAAAAAAGGAAAGCGAGGAAACGGATGAAATAAAAGCTGCTTTCAAAGTGCAGAAATTTTTAACTGTGGTAATTATAATGCATAAAGTAGATCCTGATAACACATTTTAATGGTCCTCTCCGTCTACAGACGTCTCGCTCCTTCGTCATTTTGATAAACCCACATCTCATGTACTGTTTCATCATACTGATGTAGCTTTGACTTCTTAGCTAACTTAACAATACTAACACATTAATACACAGTAATGTGGAGTGCTGCCACATTGAGACGTATGCTAATATGCTAAATGTGATTAGCACCACAATTTTACAAACAGCATAAAATTAACAGTATTGAAAATGCACACACGTGCATTTACCTTCCGTAGATTTTAGGCTGTGGGGAGACATGTAGCGACGTCTTGGGTCTAGCTAATGTTATTTACCGTATTTCTTCTAATAGTGGGCAGTAGTCAGTTAAAAGCCAGTTCAGAGTAGATAAACTCCTGGTGCCTGTTACATAATGTGCATCCCAGTTAAGTATAAATAGTTACCTGAATATAACTCCAGTTCTATGCGTACATGCGTAGCCCTCTGGCTTAACGTCACAGAGAGGTGAGGGGGACAGTCGCAATATTGTTTTAATAAGGGGATAATGGTGCATATTTTAATAATGATGGCAACGACACCACATGAGCATGGGTAACCAGGGTAACTTGGCTAAGCTGGCGAGCATACATCCATGAGCATGCTACAGCTAAGTGGTGCACTGCCAAAACAAGGGATGCACGATAATATTGTCACGTCATCGATATCAGCCGATAAAAGGCTTGAAAATGAAATCTTGGCATCGGCCCAAAATAAATATTTTTGCCTATATGACAGGCTGATTCATTGCCTTCTCCTCCGCTTACTGACTGTGCTTCACCCTGACGGTCCCGGTGTTTCCTCCACAGACTCCACTTCACTCAGCTGCCCTACAGAACTGCTGCTTCCTCCTACTTTAACTTCAATAACAAACTGGGGCTCAGTGCTCCGGTTTGATCCACACGGAGAGCCGGGGCTAGCTGGGGGGCTAGGGGAGGCTAACTGGCTGTGCTTCCCTCCGACCATGCTGCGGAGGGAAGCCCTTTTGGCCCTTTTGGGATTACCCGTCCCTTTTGGGCTGTCCTTAAGCTCGAGCTGCGGTCTGGGAGGTGTCCACAGGGAGAAGAAAGGAGAGAGAAGAGTGGGATGGTGTTGGCTTGGAGTTACTGGATAGTCTGGTGTGTACATGTGCTGGTAGAAGGGGGGAAAAGGCCGTTTTTGTAAGATGAATTGTTAGAAAGGAGATGCTGTGTTGGGTGAAAGGAATTAAATGGAAGTTGGAAAAAACTTCAGGTTTTAGAAACACAACTCAGCATATTTCAGGGCTGTTTGTGCATTATTCGAGGCATTTTAGAGTGTGTGTGAGATGACTCTTGACTGTGGTCACTTGTTTGTTTGTAGGGCCAAGGAATGAAGACAATTACAGTCTCAGGAGAAGAATGTTGCATCTGTTCATCTGCTTTCTGGTCCCCGCAGCGTGTATGGGGGGGGGGGGGGGGGGGAGTTAAATAAATGAGATATGGGAAACATTCATTTGTTAACTAACATTCGGTAGCCACACACACACACACACACACACACACGTCTCTCACAAGCTAAGGCTTCCTGCAACAGTTCCCCGCCAGTGCCCACAATAATCTGGCTGTATGCTAACACTCGCCCACAAAACCAGCTCTCAACAGCTGCTTACGAAAGCCCAGTGGAGCCTGACCAAGTCTCGCACACATAAGAGGAGGCACATTGGCAGATAAAGCTGGGAAAAAACTAAGGAGTTGGAGCACTCAAGTGTCCTCTATGTAGCACTTGTGCCCAGCCCCTGTCCCAGTAAACTACTGTAATAATAACATAGCGGTAGGCTGCTGGAGGGAAATTACACAGCTGAAGCCGAATGTTTGCCTTTCTGACAATCATGGAGGAAGAGTACGGAGGAGGGAAGAACGGCCAGACAGATGTGTTGCCTCGAAAGAGCTTTGGACATGTGGACATCGGGCTTTAGTAGTGGCTGTTACGGAAAGGTTACTGTTGTTTTGTGTATTGGATTTTCATGCATATTTAGTCGACCTGCCTGTTCAATTTACAGGGAGGCACAAAAACAGTAAGATTGTGTGTACTTAAGCTCATCGCCGTGACAGAAGAAATTCCATAGCGTCTCTCGCTCGCTGGAGGAAGTAAATCGGGATTGTTTGTTCTTTTTGCTCTGAAATCAGCTGTGCTCATTCACGGCTTCATGGCTCGGGTGGTATTTTGTTAATAAGATTAGATCCGAGTATAATCCCAGTAATACAATATTACTTCCATTAGTAGTGAAATTTGTACTGATGAAGGGAAACTGAAGCCTAATGACTGGATGGTTGCTTTTAATGGACAGATAATCACTGCAACACTGCCAACAGTGTCTGAAATTGACTTTTTTTTCACTTGCCAAAGGGAGTGGAAGATGGAAAAACATCCGCTGGCCATTTATTTACTAGCCAAAATAGTAAATTGCCTTTTTGTGTCACATATACATTAAAGGTTGGCTTATTCCTCGTAAATGTCGCCACATAATAGTTATTTAATTACCGGTAGCTAGCAGCAGACCAGGGGCAAGTGACAGTTTAGCGGAGAGCTGCAACGTCGTGTAGCCGATGTCCCGTAGCGTAAACAGTCCCGCCAAACAAGGAGCGCTCGAGACCTTCTGTGGCCGGCGCTCCTTCGCCTCACACCGTCTCGAGTGCTCCTACAGTTTCACAGCACTGTTCGGAGGCGCATAAAAAAAACACCTGCACCGTGAGTGTTTCCTCCGAGCCATCATGCCAGATATTTTATTACACGACTATTTTGGTACAAACATTTACCCATCAGTGTGGCAGATAGCCCTGTGAGATTTACTCGCCAGACGGAAAATATACCTGCATGGGTGTTAAAGACTTATTTTCACAAAATACAACAAATAAGATATAAATAATATGAGAAAACAGGTACAAACAAGGAAAAATGGCAATATATACTAGAGTTGAGAACTGGTGCCAAATTAGAACCAATTCAAAATTCCGGTTCTGCGTATCAGTTCCTTAACGTGATAACTCTTTATTTATACAAGGCTATATATCTGCAAAGATGTGGCTATCTGCAAGGACCTGCCTACGACATGCATCAATGCAACAGAGTGTTGATTTGTTTAGATACGAGCATGCATGGCTAACGTCACATCAGTAGTGAAAGATGGACCGCGGCAGCACGGCGTTGATCTAAAAGAATGTCCAGTGTTTGATGTCTTGTGGTATCCTCTCGCCCAGAGTGCGTATCAGCCAGCGCTAGCACCTCCTGTAGAGCTAAAGATACCAGGCCATGAAAACACCGTGTATGCATGTACTGTATTACTGCTGCACTCCACAGCTGCGTTCAGACTGGAAACAGTCTTGTGTAAACCAATACTCGGGGCTGTGTCGGTGTGTGTGTGTGTTGTTTTAAGTGCCGGTAAAGACAATGAAATGTAATCCAGCAAGTCCGGTTGGAGTAAAAGATTATTGCGTTTAAAGGCTGATCAGAAAAACACAGCACAGCGGTTTATAATAATCACAGACTGGATTTTACAACTCTGGAAAGTTATCACGCTGCAAGCCTGTTTGTTAGTGCACACATGTGGAACGCGTCTGTGTCCGCGGACCTCCGACAAAAGTATGTATGGAACCGCGTCCGCATGCGAGTCCACAGCTGTCCGGCATGAATCGGCCTGTACAGTGACAGCACACTATGTCATCGAGGGAAAGATGAAACAGAAATTACTCAAAACAAAAGCAGAATGTTCAGTTTAAAAGACTTTGAAATTACTTATTTTAATGAAACAATATGAGGAAACGCTCAAAAGAATAAAAATATTTTTGTTATCTAAACATTGAATTTTTTTTTTTACCATATTGGAATTAAAACCGGGAATCAATAAGCAGAATCGTTAGAATTCAAACGATACCCAACCCTGATATATAAAGTGAGATGATTAGGGCTGCAGCTAACAGTTTATTATTGATTGTATCTGTCAATTATTGTCTTGATTTCTCAATCAATTAATCGTTTAGACTATGAAAATAGTATTCACACTTTCTCAGAGGCCACAGATATGTCTTCACATTGCTTGTTTTGTCTGACTAACAGTATAAAATGTTAAGATATTCATTAAACTGTTTATATATGAAAAAGAAAAATAGCAAATCTTCACATCTGGCTTTTCTTTTTCTTGAATAATGACAGAAAACGATGAACTGATTAATTGTTGTAGCTCTAGAGAACCAAAACCTGAAACTTCTCATATTGTGAAAATATATGAAAATGACATACTGGTGATGTACAGACGGGTGACAAATGAAAGGAAAACCAACATAAAGTGTCTTTAGTAAAGTGTTGAACAGCTTCAACGCACCTTGGCGTTGATTGTCTGAACTCTACTGGAGGGATGAACACTATTCTTCCAAAAGATATTCCCTCATTTGGTGTTTTGTTCCCTCTAAAGGGACAAGCGGACTCAAACCATGCCAGCAAAATGCCCCTCACAGCATAACAGAGCCACCAGATCCCCTCACTGTAGGGGTCAAACATTCAGGCCTGTACTGATCTCTTGGTGAACGCCACATATGCACTGGTGAAGGATGACTCATCTGACCATATCACTTTTTTTTCCACATCTCTGTAGACCAGTGTCTATAGTTTTTGCACCACTGAACTCTCTAATGTGCATTCATCTTTGTAATGAGAGGTTTATGCGCTGCCACCCTGCTATAACATCTCTCTCTATGTAATTGTCGACACACTGTTCTCGCCGACAGTCTGGTCACGTCTTGCACTGACATTCTCAGTCACCTGAGGAAGAGTTGCTCTTCTGTTTTTCCTTACATATCACATTAATGCACAAGCATCACGGTCGTCAAATGTGCGCTGTTGACCACAACTTCCGACCGTATTTGCTGATGTCTTTCCCATAGATCTGTTGTTGTTCCTGTTGAAACACTAACCAGTTGAGCCGCCTTTGTGACTGAAGCTCCTGCCATCCATGCCCCGACAACAAACCCTCTTTCAAAGTCACTCACATGTTTTTCTCTCGTCATCTCGATACAAAATCAGAGTCAACTGGGCCTGCTCAGCATTTTTATTACACGCCACAGAGTATGGCTTGTGCAGAGTTAGCCGCAGACCGATCAACAAAACACCTGGTGAAACGAGTAAAAAGGAAAATGGCAAGCGAACAAAAACAGCTTGTCAAAACATATTTGGGTAATTTATTTGAAATCAAGCTCAGCATTTGATTTATTTCAGCTGTGTTGTTGTCATAGCCGAATATATTTCATGTAACGTGTCAGTAATATAAACTATTTAAATCCATTGCAGTGTTTTTTTCTTTATGACTTGGCTAAAAGCTTTGGTGTAGTTTTCAACCCCCCATTCCTCCGTCCTGCTGTACCATCCAGTAGGGCTGCATGATATATATCGTTTCAGCGCCAACATCGCAATGCGCGCATGTGCAATAGTGTCATTACAGGAAGTGCAACGTCAAGTAAGGCAAATTAACTTAAACGTGTCATGCTACAACTTTTGACGTGCTCTGGTGAAGGAGTGCACTTCATCAGTTTATCAAACAACCAAAGCAGGCCCCACTAGTCGCCTTAAAACGAGCGCTGCCTGCTTTGGTTGTTTGATAACTGATCAAGTGCACCTCTTCACCGAGCACATGGAGAACAGAGTCTGCGTATCATCTGCCTGTAATCATGCACACGACGCGGCTGCTGGTCCATACCTCAATGTTAGTAGTATAGCTGTGAACATGGCAGTGCAGTTTGTGCACAGTTTAGTGAATAAAGGCCATGACGACTCAAGACTCAAGCCAAGTTCCCGTGTCTGAATGTAGGGGGGTGAGCGAGCGAAATTAACCTCTTCTGATGGAGCATAAATGAGCTACACCTGGTGCCCATTGGAACTTGACCAGGTTCACTTAAGGTGGACTGACCTTTAAGGTGGACCAGCTATTCTCATTTTTAGTAACAATCTCAGCTGCTCCTAAACAGAGAACGGAAAGAAATGTCTGGCTTCTGAATCTCTCCCGAGTCGCCCCCCCCCCCCCCCCCCCCCCCACCCCCCTCCAACCCCCATATCGTTCCAATATCATGCAGCTCTACCGTCCAGACAGCACATACCACGCTATAATGTTATGATGACAGAACAATTTATACCCCCTTAAGCCTCACTCTGTTTCTCTCTTTTTCAGGGTGGTGAAGGAAGAGATTTCCGATGACAGTGCCAAGCTGCCATGTTTCAACGGCAGAGTGGTGTCATGGGTAAGAAATAATAAACCTGCTGCATATTTATAATCAAACCGGGAGTGGGAGCTGTTCAGATTTCACTGGTAACCATTGCCCTAAATCCATAAATGACCCAGGTTTAATAATTTTCCTGTAAGGCTTCTCTGAAAATGTCAAAGATTTGGCTTTTATCTCAAAAGTCAGCCAACATTATTAGCCACAGGCTGTTTTCAGAAACCACTTTTCCTTTTCCTGTGCATTCCTTAAGACCCCCTCTGACTAATGAGTCTGTCTAACAAGCAGCAATAAAAGGAAGTAATTTAATTTCAGATTTCACTTATTAACTTTAGCGTTATCGTATATCATGTTGCAACATCATAGGCTCCCCAGATCTAGTTTAGGCGTGTGCTTGGTGAGTTGTGGTGAAAAATATCTTAGAAATGATCTGTTGGAAAGAGTTGGAAACCTGAACCAGATTAACTGTCCTGCCAGGTTAAACAGGAGGAAACAGACTCAACAGATCTGAGTAAAATCTACTCGGGGCTTTAGCCGCAGACTGACTCACTATGGCCAATAACATGTTGACTAGCTTAGAGTGTAAAAATGTTGATCTTAGCGTCCATTAAATCTCTCGTCTTGCCTTTTTGTAGTTTACTTTATTCCAGTAGAACATATCTCAAGAATTTTCTTAAAGGATATGACAATTTTTAAAATTATCAACATATGCAGAGCAAAGCCATCAATGAACTCATCCTAATTTCAAGTGTTTGTATCCAGAGCCTGATATGTCGTATCATTCCGTGCCGTAGTCCTCCATTGTTGTCCAAAAACTATTAAAATCACATTAATGAGTCACACAGCTGCACTCAGTGACATGTTCCTTCGCCCCCGAAGATTGCAGTTACCACAGTTTGTTTAGAAACGACTCCAAAGTCTAATAACAGTGATAACATTTTCAGTCTCTGGAGAGTAGTTGCGTGTACGGCAGGCGCCACTGCGTATGTGCAGGAACGTGGTTCTGTTTACAGAGCTGTGCTAGCTTGTTGTGCTACATGGTAGTTGGTCGATTTTTTTTATTTTTATTTTGAACATGTTAAAAAAATAAAACATAAAAACAAAACAAGAATAACAATTTTTAATTCCAACCCCTTTCTCAACTACTAATCCATAAATATAACAAATATCCCAATTCCAAATATCACAAACTCTTGAAGGAACATGTCACCCAGTGCAGCTGTGTGGCTCATAGATGTGTTTTTAATAGTTTTTGGACAACAACAGAGGTCTGCAGCACTGAGGAATACAAAATATCAGACTTTGGATCCACACATAATACTTGTAAGTAGATCAATCCATCGTTGGTTTTACTCATGAGATTTGTTGACAAAAAGAAAAATATTTTTAAAAATCGCCAGCCATATCCTTTTAAATCAGTTGTTTTTTTGCCAAGAGAGCCAAGTGTGGTACATATATGACTCTACTATAGTCATCCATGTTATCCATGTCCGTAGATCTATCCAGATCCAGATATGATGGCATCCTCGTTGGTTGCAATGAAGCAGATCCAGATCAAATAACTTGAAAGGAAAGATATATCTCGCCCTGTTCCATAGTTTTTTATACTTGGTGTAAGAAAAAGCAAGGCTGGAGTCACTAAGTCACTGAACCGGTCTTAAAAGTTTGCAGATACATGACATAATCTAACAAATCTGCACATTACAGTGATTATCATGACGACGGAACATGTGGAACCGAAAGGGCGTTCGGTTTTCTGAAGAAATTATGAGGAAAGCAAACGTTTCCCTCATTGTTAATCGAGTTTGCGAGCCACAAGCAGCATGGCATATTACCACTTACAATACAGCCGGCTTTCCAGGTACAGGTTTCATACTTTCCATTTCTCCAGACGGCCCCAGTCGTACCCCACCCTGCAGGTTACATTCGAACAGAGACAAAACATCGGGACTTGGCCCAGATAAGCAGGTTTGAGGCCGAAGCATCTGTTAAGTGCATAAGAATGAGGGAAGGCATTAAGGGGGGGGAACAAAGCGAGGATACCAGAGGGACTGATATGTGATCCGCGCGCCAAGATGGATGGAGGGATCCCAGAAGACGAGTGTTTCACAGTCACATAGCCATTAGCGGGGAGGGAAGTGTAGGGAGTGACTCTGGGAAGAAGTGGGGGGGGGGGGGGACGTCAGACTTTACAGGCTCCATTTGGTCGAATCATTCTGACAGAGGATGCGGAGCTTGTTTATCTGAATGTGAATGGAAAATAAAAAATGTATGTTCAGGCATTTGCAAGTATTCTGCAGTGATTTTTAAAAATGTTTTAAACCAATAGGCCCACATATTTTTACCAGCTGCTCATAACTACATCACATTTCCCTTCTGTGTCTGTTTTTAACGGTGTAGGTAATTGGACGCTGAGTGGCATTCATCCTAATTGTTGATGTGTGTTACTGTGTGTGTGTGTGTGCGGGCACTTTTGTTATATAATGAAGAGAGACAGGTTAAGTGTAGGATAGCGTTTCAGTATGCCCTTGAGACGTCCATCTGAAAAGAGCTCAGTGTTTGTGTGTCAAAGTAATTGACATTTTACCCGTTTTTTTTCCTCCTCCTCTTTCTTCCATTCATTCCTCTCTTTTTCTCACCCTCTCTTCTCTCGATTTATACCACCTCATTCCTGTTTTGCACCAATCTCTCTCTACTTTTTTTTTTCTCCTCTCTCTGTCTTTTGTCTTGGATTCTTTCTCTCTTATTTTTTTTTTCCTCCCCTTTTTTTTTATCAGTTGGTATCTTCAGACACTCCTGCAGCAGAGCCTCCGGTGGCAGTGGTCCCCCCTGTGGAAACATCTACCCAGCCTTCGCCCCCTCCGCCACCCCTACCACCCCCACCTGCAGAGAGGACCGGGGGCATCGGAGACTCGAGACCTCCGTCCTTCCAGTAAGCAAAGCACTTGTTTATGCTTGAAACATTTACTGCATATCTGCTGTAAGAGGGTGAAAAAAAAAGAGAAAACCTCACACATTTAACCAGAACTTTAAAGCTCATACACTCGTGTTTGTCTCATAACCGTAATGCCGATACTGTATCTTTTCCTGAATATCTCATTTACTCCCAGTGTCACGTTACTACAAGAATAGCAAGAATACTACAGCTCATTTAAACCTGATCTTAGCTGGGGCCGCCCTTGTTATTTACAAGACCAGCTCTGGGAAAAGCTTCCAATACAGTGAACCTCAAGCTGGTGCTGTATGTATGTAAAGATCTGCTTTTAAAATGTTCTTACATAGAGTTTAAGTAGGTTTTTGGCATTAATGTATCAGTATATTTTCTTATTTTCTGATTTTAAAGCTGCATTAATCAGTATTTTATTTTAAGAAAGGATAAAATGACTGTAAGACGAAAGGAGACACTCGCAATAATGAAGCCACAGTGAATTATCACCCGACACTTTAGTTTCCCTCAGCTCTACAAAATCTTTTAGTCTCTTTCAGCTAATTGTTTAGGATTTCCTGCCCGCATTTTTACAGTTTGATTCACTCTCATCAACCTCACTTCCAGCTGTAACAAGCAGCTGTTTTCAGCTAAAATCTCTGATTAAACCTACTGTGCGCTTCCTGCCTCAGCACCGAGCAGCAGACAAACAAAGTTAGCAACTATCTGGTGAACACAGCGGAGCATTTAGCAGCTAAACAGCCACATATTTCCATCGAGAGTAGGTGAAGAACAGAGCTGAAAGGAGAATATCGGAATTAAATTAGTGGGAGGGACAGAAACATGACTCCAAATGGACGCTAATGTTTCTGTGTCATCTGGATGTGATACTGTTTGCTAACATCTTTGTCATTTCAGTTCTGTAAGGTAATAATATATCAAGACTGTAGCTTGCTCTGCTGCTGCTGCTGCTTTAATTCTGTCAGAAGGAACAAAATATGAGAGAGCCTGTTTCCATTCTTATCACACAGACTGTAATTTGTCCGAGGTTTAAGCAGGCAAATTGGTTTAAAAACTGTTAGCGTGAAAACACAAGAAAGTCTGGTCACAGACATGTTCAGAATGAAATAAATACCCTTTGAATAGCAATAGTTTTACTTTATTCTTTACTGCTGTCTGTAGTATCCATGTTATCCTAATAAAATGTGAGAAAACCATTACAGTAATGTGAATAAGGCCTGTAGGGTCCAAAACAAACGTAAGTATCCTTCACTTAAACAACTTCTTACCATCGCTCTCAGTTCCTGGAGAAATACGTCGTCTGGAGCTCTTTAAGTTTGGTTTAGGGGTCAAACGGAGTTCACACCCATCAGTCCAACCTCCCATCATGCCTGCAGCGCCCTCATTCATTACTTATAATTGGACCTCGACCTTGTCTGATGGTGTGTTTGCATCCAGTTTCAAATTAAACAATTTCTTTTTTAGCTTTGCTTAATGTGCGGCTTGCAGCTGTTAGAGAATCGACCGCGTTAGTTTTTTCTTTCCATACTTCGTCCGGAGCTGGAACAACCCCCGTTGCTCATGCTGGAAAATTAGGGTCTCTTTTTTACTGTCTTATGAAAAGAAGTCTTCATGGGATATTTTTTCTCTTGTCTAGACGTAAAGTAAGCGTAGGATTGCACCCAGAATGATGGATTTGCTCGAGCGGATCAAACATTTTGTGCGTTACTTCCTTCTGGTCCCTGCACTAAGTGGCTTTATCTTCCTGGTCATCTTCTAGAGCTGTGTGTATTTTTGGACAACCCAAAAGGTTTTATGTCATCTGATATTGTCCATGAAGACTTATGCAGATGAAGGTTTGAGTTTCAGACTCAAAACCTCAATTGAAGTGTGACTGAATCATATTGTTTTACCCAATAAAACTGAGAATTGAAGCATTTACAGCCACACACACACCAGCTAATCCTGTATAAAGACATCACAGCTGAAAATGTTTAGTTGCCAAACAATCAAAGTGACTGACCAGACTAGATTGAGGTAACGATTTTGGTACAACTGAATCATTTGAATGCATTAAAATTTCGTTAAGATGATTACTTTACAATGTCCCTTAAGTCATAAAAAATATTATTAGTAATATCTGGAAAAATAGCTACACTTAGACCTTTGGAAAAATGGTTATATTGGATTAGTTAAATAAAATTTAAGTTCAGTCATGCTCTAATTCCAGCTGTGATCTCGCTTCTTCTTTTCCAGCCCCAACGCTACAGGCAGTGTGGAGACCTTGGATGACCAGACCGAAACCGAGTCTGTGGTTTCCTTCAGGAGAGAGAGACCACGGCACAGAGAGAGCATGGAGCAACACGGTGAGAAACATAACTCTGCTACGACGGCGCGCTATCAAGATTTGGCACGCCTCCATCTCCCAAACAGTGAATAGATCGTGATATAATCGAGGAATGACAAGAAGTGAGGCATGTTGGGGGGGGAGAGAAGAAAAAAAAAAAAAGCTTGACTTGAGCAAACATGAAAATTGAATGTGTTCCCTCTCGTGTCTGTGGCCTCTCCCCTCCCCCCCCCCCTCTTGTGTCCCAGGGCCTCGCATAAACGGCCAGAGTCGGCTGGAGCGCCACCTGGCAGGATACGAGAGCTCCAGCACAGTGATGAGCAGCGAGCTAGAAACCACCAGCTTCTGTGACTCTGAGGACGACGACACCATGAGCAGGTAAGAAGTAGATAAACGGACCAGAGGGGAAGAGTTTAAAATGTCAGTTATCCAACCACAGCAGAGTTAAATAGCTGTCATGTAAAAGGTATATAGAAGTCTATTGTTTTAAATCACTTTAAAGCAATCTCATCTTTTAATTTTACACTATTTTGTGCTGTTTTTTTGTTTTACTTATCACTTTATAAGCATATTAGTTTGCAGGATATCATCATTAACTTTTGATATTTTAATGTTTTTGCTCCACAGTGACAGTTTTGGCCTCTTCTCTCACTAAAAGATGCTAAGTGGTTTTAAATGTCTCCCTCAGCTGATCGTATATTTTTGGGGTTCCAGACACAAAATGCGACAGTAAAGAGGAGACTATTAAGGAGCCTGTTAAAGGTTTACGGCAGCATGTTTCTCTGCTGACCCGTCACCTCTTTCTGACCTTTTGAACTTGCAGGTTCAGCAGTGCAACAGAGCAGAGCACGGCCTCTAGGCTCCTAAAACGACACCGCCGACGCAGGAAACAGCGCCCTCCACGTCTGGAGAGGGTGTGTACATGACTTCTTTTGTGTGTTTTTTTTACTTTACATTTTCTTACGGTTCTTTGTTCTGACTGCTTATGTATTTGTGTGATTGCCCCCTGCTGGTCTTCACTGATTTAACATTGTTTGAGTATATTTGTAGGTACATGTGTGTAATTTTGTTGTTTTCAACTCCAGGCTTCCTCCTTCAGCAGCGTGACAGACTCCACAATGTCCTTGAACATCATCACCGTCACTCTCAACATGGGTTTGTACCCTCCTGATGTGAACTCTGTCTGGGTGTTTTAATGAAATATTAAATACATTGCTTTGCCAAATATTACTGTAACACTGTACTCTTATTACTCCACAATACAGAGAAGTACAACTTCCTGGGCATCAGCATCGTGGGCCAGAGCAACGAAAGGGGGGATGGAGGCATCTACATCGGCTCCATCATGAAAGGAGGAGCTGTGGCTGCAGACGGGCGCATCGAACCTGGTGACATGCTGCTGCAGGTGAGGAGGGATAAAGGTTTAATCCTAAATCAAAGGGAGCACTTTCTTTTTCTTTCAAATGACTGTTTAGATGAATGTTTTGCTGCAGATTCGCTGATGAAGCGTTTTCAGTTTCGAGAGATTCTCAGGTTCATTACAGGATCTTTTCTAGTGGATTGTCAGCTGAAGGTAACGCTTTATTTTACAGTTCCTTTAATTTTAGTTTCCTAGAAATTTTCTGCTTAATTTGCTGGTATAAATTAAAAAAAAAATTTCAGACATTTTACAAAAAGGGTGGCGCAATTTGGTACAAAAAACATGGAAAAAAGTTGGTTTAGTTGGTAAATACTCATATTAGGGTTCATATGTCGCGGTTAATTTATGAAACATCTTAATAAATGAGATTCATAACTGACAGAAAATACTCAGTGTTCAGTTTTTTGTGTCAAACTACATATTAGCATATTAGATTCTTTCTTAAAAGCTATAATGAGCACATTTCCCAAATACTACCAAATTACAAATATCCTAAACATTTACTGTTACGCAGCAGCTACTTAGAGCAAATTGTTGAAAAAATGTCCTGGAAATTAGAAGGAAAGTACAGAATTTGTAGAATAAAGTGTTGATAGACACTTGGTCATTACAACTTAACATGTATGTTTGATACAAAACTACACACGGAGTCGGGGTCTATTTAAGAATTGTTAACTACAACTACATATGAAGCCAAATATATTGAGTTGGTACTTCCAAAATAAACCAACTTGACACTTTTTTCCCCATTATTCTTATAATTTTCATCCCCTTTTTGTAAAATGTCCTAAAAATTAACAGTTACATATCTGAAAATTTCCAGGGAATCAGTGTAAAATCAGAGGACCTGTAAAATAAAGTGTTGGTTTGATGTTGGTTTAGTTGTAAAAATTTCATTTCTGTGCTGAAATATACTGAACACTTTTGTTTAATATGTTTACAATTTTTTCACCATAACAAAATGAATGTCAAAAAGCCTAAACCTGTTTTAGGTGACATGTCTCTTCATCTCTCCTAAATGAAATCTGTTTTGAATACTTTAATACTCAACAAGGTGAACGATATCAACTTTGAGAATATGAGCAACGACGATGCAGTGCGGGTGCTGAGAGAGATTGTACACAAGCCAGGGTGAGTTGTTGTTGTTGTTATTCTCTCAGTCTGGATCAGATCAGATCAGATCAGATCAGACTGCAATTTTTTTTTTAGCTAACAGATCTTTTTGATCAGCAATAATGATTTCTCTCCTTCTGGTGTTTTCCAGACCCATCATCCTCACAGTGGCCAAGTGCTGGGACCCCTCTCCTCAGGGCTACTTCACTCTGCCGCGCAGTAAGTACCAGACTTCCAGCGTCTGGCTTTTTTTTAATTCCCTTGTCATTTTTATCTTTTAATGTGACGTCAGTGTCTGTAACAGTTTCCTTTTTTTTTCTCCACATGAGTAGACGAACCGATCCGACCCATCGACCCAGCGGCGTGGGTCAGCCACTCTGTGGCCATGACTGGGGCCTACCCTCCCTTCCCAGGCAGCTCCTCCCTCAGCACCATCACCTCCTCCTCCTCCGTCACCGAGACTGAACGTGAGAGTCTTTTTTTCAACGTCTCCGTAATTACCTCACCTTCCTCGTGCTCTATTCTTTATTTTCAGCCTCTCACAAAACTTTATTCATCCCCTGCTTCTAAACTCGCCCAGATTCTGTCAGCCGATATTCAAAGCCTGAATGACGTTCATTACTGTAAAGTATCTTTCCTGTTACAGTCTCCCTCCATCTATCTCTCCTAACGACATTGGCACAAGAATCATCTTTCACATCTGTCTTTCTGCTTTTGTTGCTGCTGTTATGTGATGTGACAAATGATGTCTCCTGCTTTCCTGCCTTTGATCTCCTCTTCCAAGTTCCCCTCCTTGCCTTCTTGTTTTTGACCCAGTTCTTCTTTCATCTGCCCGTCATTCTTTAATTCATCCTTGCATGTCTACAATTCTCCCTCTTCCGGTTTCCCTAAAGTGCTCTTCAATCTCTCTCTCTCTCTCTCTCTCTTTCTCTCTCCAGGTTTTGACGACTTCAGCTTATCACTACACTCCGATATGGCATCGGTTGCCAAGGCCATGGCCTCACCAGAGTCGGGCCTAGAGGTCCGGGACCGCATGTGGCTTAAAATCACCATCCCCAACGCGTTCCTTGGTAAGAAAAAAGATGTGGAAACAAGGCAAAAAGAGCACATTAGTTTCATAAATGTCTCACAGGACCTTACAGGGCAGGCATTATGTTCCCAGAATTAAAACCGTGTGACTTGTGGGAGGGAGAAAAAAAAAAAACCCTCAAAGTACTAACGTGAGTGCCTGTTCTGACTGAAAACATCTGTTAAATTGGAATCACCTGCAACTGAATCACAAGGACTAATTACATAAACAACATGTTTGTCCATTTTGTGCTTTTTGAAATGAAAAATTCGGGGGTTGTATCAGTTTCTGATTTCATTAGATCTTTTTTTTTCCCCAATTTGCATTTCATTGTTAATCATCTATAAATCCAGCACATCATCAGGCATTCAGAGCTGAACTGCTGAACTGCACTGATACTTTAAAATTACAGGCAGTCAGTATTCACTAATCCTCAAATGCCTAAAATCCAAACATAATGCACAGCCACAGGGGACGGACAAAATTACACCTTTCCCCTGCAGTAAATACCTTCCTTTTTTTTTTTTTTGGGAGAATGTTGGTTTGTGGTCATTTTTGAGGCTGTAGTTTGTGTTGTAAAAATAATAATGCTGCCAAATTCCTCTTTGGCACAGCCTTTACTGACTCTTTATTGTCACAACATAATTAAAGCATTTAGTTGAAATCCTGTCACGGGAACAGTAGACTAACGGCGTCTTCACACCTGCCTTGTTTAGTTCGGTTGAATCGTAACCCTGGAGCGTTTAACCCCTTTTGGGCAGGTGTGAACACAGCAAATCACACCTGGGTGCGGACCAAAACAACCAGACCGAGACCTTGTTGAAGGAGGTGGTGGTTTCGGCCCGGTTACAAATGAACTTTGGTATGGTTCGTTTGCGGTATGAACGTGATCTGACCTAGATTCGACCCAACTGCAGGAAGCATTGCACATTTTTTGGATTAAATCAGCTCCCGTAGCCAGCTGTGCTCTGTGTGTGTGTGTGTGTGTGTGTGTGTTTGTGTGTTTGTGTGTGTGGTATGCGCTCAATATGTGCTCCCTTTCTCCTCTTTTAGCCGACTGAAAGCAGCATGTCTTCTTTGCGTAACGTGAAGCAACACATTGTTCTCTAGACATCCCCTTGAAGTGCGTTCAAACGTGCCGTTCTGCTCACATATTTTGGCGTGGTATACAGCCTAAACGATGACCGCAATTATGAAAAAATGCTGATGAAATTCTGCCAGTGGTCCGTTTTGGATCCCGGAAGAAAAACAAATGTTCCTTTTTCTGCCCGCAAACCCCACGAGATTTCCGACCAGTGAACAGGGTGACATCTCCCACGTTGCATTTGTTGGTGCATTTTGGCTGGTTTGAAATTTTGCCATG
Source organism: Thunnus albacares (assembly GCF_914725855.1). Taxonomy (NCBI): domain Eukaryota; kingdom Metazoa; phylum Chordata; class Actinopteri; order Scombriformes; family Scombridae; genus Thunnus; species Thunnus albacares. Next base: position 14,149,304 of record NC_058127.1, on the reverse strand, counting down.
TGAAAACCAAACCGAACCAAAGGGAAAACACAACAAAGTAGCAACTCTGATCAAAGCAAACGGACTATCAGTGTTAAAATGCCCTAAATGGCCTCTCAGTACATAGAAATAATGTTGTTTTAACCACTTAAAAGACAGCTTTGGGTATTTGTGTTCCAAAACATTCATGCATGCTCCTGTATTTTTAAACTGTGATTAAGGCCGTATTCAGACCAAATCAGGCGTTGTGGTGCACCGCCGCAGGGTTTAGCAGAGATATGTGGGGGTGTGGGCGTGTTTATTTGCGCTCTAGAATGTAACCGCTGTGAAACAATCAGAAAATAACGTTTTATTGATCTGATTCACCAGCTTTCTCGCCGCCACCGCTCCCTCTCTTCTTTCACTCTCTAGCTCGCTCGACTGCAACAGCTTGCTGGTGCTCTCTCTCTTTTTCTCTCTTTTTACAAAAAAAAAAAATGAGAAGAGAAAAATGAGTCGGGAAGCTGACAGCAAAGTAGCTTTTAACGTCGTCAAGGAAGAGAAATGTCCTCCCCTCCTTCTAGTGACGTATTTGTACTCCCTCACGGCAGAGTTTACAGCTCTGATCGGTCTGATCGCTGGCTGTGATTGGCCACTGCAGCATGACGTCGGTTTGCGTGGGAGGACTGGCCTGATTTGGTCTGGACACAGCCTTACACTGCTACTTTTGATGATCAAAACACTCCAGATTAAGTCTAGTTGGACACAAATTATTTACCTGTGTGTGTGGAATATTTATTGTATTTGTTGCTTGTGGAAGTTTCCTTCTGCTGTTGTAATTTCACTGTGTGTATAACTGCACACAGCACTGCGTACATACATTTAAAGACACATGTTCTTATTTTAATTCTGATCTATATACCTGAAACTCAATCTACTACTACAGTTAAGACTTTTCATTGCCTTTGGGACGACTAAAGTTGCATCTTATCTTGTCTCTGTCATCCTCCCTCAGGCTCAGATGTCGTGGAGTGGCTTTTCCACCACATCGAGGGATTCCAGGACCGCCGTGAAGCCAGGAAGTACGCCAGCAACCTGCTGAAGGCCGGCTTCATTCGACACACCGTCAACAAGATCACCTTCTCCGAACAGTGCTACTACGTCTTCGGGGACTTAAGTGACTGCGAGAACTGTAAGTAACTGGCATAAACATCACAGGCCGACTCGAATGTTACGCTTAATAGCATTTGGCACACAGGCCTTTTGTGGACACACTGGTGGTTGTGTCGGCCCGAACATGTGATGTTTCAGTCATGGAAAAGAGTTTTATGACGTCCTGCCGCTGTGCAGCAGAATAACAACCGGCTATTGCATATCTGTCCTTGATCATTCTCTCGGGTGCAGTCTGACTTTTCTGGTTTTATCTGCATGAAAAAGATAAATGCGCTCATGTAAATGTGTAACAGGCGAAGACATACAGAGATAAAGTTGATTACGTGTAATGAGTCTATCTGTTAAAGATCTCGTTCAGTCGATCTCCACATCAGCCTCAACGAGTTCCACAAACAACCTTGTCGTTCTTGTTCATCTCCTCCCTCTTATCTCCTACACAGACATGGCCAACCTCTCCCTGAATGACAATGACGGCTCCAGCGGGGCCTCGGACCAGGACACCTTGGCCCCACTGCCTCTCCCCGGGGCCTCTCCATGGCCCATGATGCACACCTTCCCCTATCAGCCCTACCCTACACATCCCTACTCCAGCCAGCCCCCTCCGTACCACGAGCTCACCAGCTACAGCTACACCCCCGGCAGCACCGGCAGTCAGCACAGTGAAGGTGAGCACAGACAGTGATTAGTGATTTCACTTTTCTTTCTTTGTACATGAAGTTCAGTTCACAAACTCATCATAAGGCGGACTACTCACCCTCTCTGGCTCTGGATGATGTCATCAGGATTATTAGCTTACAAGATGCTGTTGAGTTGCATTATGGGAATTGTAGGATCCAGTGTTTTTGGAAAATCTGCACGTCTCTGCCTCTGTTGCTTCAGTTTTTCTATGAGACCTCCAACTTTTTGGAAGTGCAGTACTAAATTTCTTGGGTACAACCTTTAAGGAAACTGTGACAAGCTGTGATGTTGGATAATCAAACCCAGGACAAATGTAGTTTTTGGTAGTTTCTTGCATTAAAAGGTTGTTCAGCATCTTTAAAATATTCCTTCAAATCAGGCTACCTGGAATCTTTTTTTGCTCAGCTCACCACAACACTTGAACCCCTTTAACCTTTTAGCACATTGTTGATTGTTGCAGTACTTTCTTGCTGTTTATGGTATTTCTTATACACTTGTCTACTTCCAGTCGTTTCTTAATTGAATAATAAGTGTGAGTCACTGTCCTCTAACGCTTGATTATCTTGCATCACTTGTAAGTCACTTTGGATAAAAGTGTCTGCCAAATAACAAAATATAAATGTAATAAAATGTAATGCTATGCTATGAAAAGTCATATGAGTAAGGTGACTTATACTGTATGTGATTTGTAGTCATTGGGATAAAACATGCAAACTATTGGTGTGGACGAGAGCTGCAACGATTAGTCCATTAATCGAATAGTTGCCAACTATTAAATTAATTGCCAATTGTTGATCAGGACAGAAGGAGATGTTTGAGGATGTTGCTTTGGGAAACAGTGATTGACATTTTTCACAACTAATCGATTAATTGAGAAAATAATCGACAGATTAATCAATAATGAAAATAGTCATTAGTTGCAGCCTTAGTATAGACGCTCACCTGTGATGCTGTTCTCTTTTAGGTGTGCTTGGTTCTTTGACTAAGCAGGATTGAAGCTTAACAGTATTTATCTAACAGCTTTGTGTTTCTGCCCCCAGGGAGCCGAAGCAGTGGATCAACAAGAAGCGAGGGTGAGCGACGCCGCAGCAGTAAAGGCCCCGGCAGCACCGTGGGCGGAGGAGAGAAATCCCCCTCCGGCGGGGGCGTAGAAGCCGGAGGGGCTGACTCTCGCTCCGGCAGCGGCAGCGAATCAGAATACTCCACCCGCAGCAGCCTGAGGCGCGGCCACGGTTCGGCCGCCCCCAGCGAGCACAGCCACGCCTCCTCCCAGCGCTCACATCATCACCGCATGGCCCAGCCACCCCACATGTCCCCCTACCCGCCAGGTATCCTGCCTTACAACCCCATGATGGTGATGATGGTACCCCAGCATCCACACCCGGCCATGGCGACCGCTCACGCTCTCCCTCACGCACAGCAGCTGGCCACAGCCCCCATGCACCCTGCTCTACCCCCGCCCCCTTCCTCCACTCCGGGGGGACCTCCCGGCGCACCGCCAACCCGTGACCTGGGCTCCGTACCCCCAGAGCTGACTGCATCGCGCCAGTCCTTCCACCTGGCCATGGGCAACCCCAGCGAGTTCTTTGTGGATGTCATGTAGTTGTTTTTTTTTTTTTTCTGTCTTGGTGTTGAGTGACCATTCATGTGAGGTTAGCGTACGGTTCCCACTTGTTTTGACGAGGATCTGGCGGTAGCTTTCTGAGCTCACAAGGGCCTATTGGATTGAGGGCACTTGTTACAAATTTGGTGAGAACAGGGTTAAACATTGGCAAAGAAAAATAAGATTCAAACACAATGTGGGAGACGGTCCCACTACACTACATGTGTCTACAAAGTCTAGTTTCTTCTATTCAAAGTCACTACATAACAGTCACTTTTTCAATCCACTTCTTTCTGATGTCAGCAGTGAGCAACTGCATCTAATACATAATATGACCATAGTCATACTGTGTATTTGTTTATGTTTGGCTCTCGGCACTTCCACTCTGTAGGACAGTGCTTGTTCCAAACTGTACACCTCTTGTTTGTTTGTTTTTTTTATCAAAAAACAAACTGATGAGCTCTCTGGTTTTTGGTATCCCCCAAAAACTGAAATACAATCTTTTTAGGAGGGGAAGCACATTCCCAAATCAGCTACTTGTCTCAGAGCTGTTCAAACACGGGAAAGCGCACAGACCATATTTTTTTAAACACTAAAGGATGCACTGTGTACTTGAAAAGGATACAGTCCTGTACGTACACATCTGGATCATCAGCCAGATCCGTCTGCAGTACAGGAGCATATCGAGTGCCTTACTTTTTGCATTTTTTTTTTTTTTTTTTTTTTTTAGAGACATTTTCACACTCCAGGTACATGAAACAACACATCAGCATTGTCTGACAATGAACTTCTCTGTATATATCTACTACTCGTATATATATTAAAAAAAAAAAATGCAAAAGTACCAGAACAGCAAGAAGCTCTAATGTGAAAAGAAAATAGGTCCAAATATTGTCAGGCAACTTGTGTTTAGTGATCACTGTCTAGGCCTAGTCGTCAAATAACTCTTAATTGTGAGGAGTACCATGGTTTTCGGTGTGGGACTGTAGAGGCTTAACGGTACAAGTAGGCGGAAAAAAAAAGAGAAGATGCTGAGAGCGGTACTTCTTGATTACATGCAGTGTCTATCTTAAGTAACTGTGATCCAAATGCCCCAGCTCCTCATGCTTATTTTTATGTTACTGACTTGCATTATTCACCCATTTCATTTTTTTTTTTTTTTTTTTTTGTATGAGTGACTATATAAATCATGTATAACCGAACTACTAAGGTGCTAAATGAAGAGTCAACGTTTCAAAAAAAAAAAGAATGACATTGACAGTGTCGCATTGTTTGATTTCATATTGCCACCTTTGTTTGTGTATTTGAGAATAAATTTGATACTTACATACTGTTCCGACTTGATTATTTTAAAAATTCAGTTTTGTGAACATGAACTTTCTCACACAGATAGATAATCAAAATTGTTATCAAGGTCCTTGACATGCTTTGGCTCAGACTTTGTAGTAGATATTGTGTGTTGATCTTAATATACTGTAGATATCTGGGATTTGGGTTAGTATAGAAGATGTTGCAGGTTCACAATTTTTCAAGTGTGCCTTAAAACAAGTCAGGTGTCCATATGAATACTGAAGGAGGTTTTCCTCTTTCTAATCATTCCTCCTGTTCATACTGGCTATTAAAAGATCCCCTTCAAATCCACAGTGTGTCCACAGAGTCATTTTGTGCCAAAATGCATTTAAAAGTTCATCTGAAGCTTATATGAGGCTTCATCAATCTGAGTTAGTCATATCAAGTGGATATCTGACACATTTACAGTGTATTTAGCATCAAATTCCCTCTTTGTGTTTTCCTGTTGAGCTGTGGTGAAAGAATAGTAATAAAAAGAGGAACTTTGGCACTAAACAGACTGTAATGTTGAAAGATCTACTTGATTTGACTTGGACGGCTGTAGCTTTGTATTAGCTTCAGATAAACTTTTAAATACAGTTTTGCACAGAAGGAGGCCTGTGGATTTTGTCTCCCATCACTTATATTGTAAGTGGATTATGAAGGGATCTTCTGACGGTCGGTATGAACAAGAGGAATGATTACAGCAAGAAAAAACATGTTTCATTGTTCATTTTGGCTCCTGACTGTTGTTTTAAGACAGACTTGGAAAAATTGTGAACATGTTCTTTCAGCAGTACAATTATATAAACCGTTTCTAGACTTCTTCAGCTGAGTGAAATGAACAATGCTGGACCATCGCATCCATGTGACTTAACCACCAATAATTAGATCAAATATCACATGAAAGCACCAATAGTCATTCCCAGCTTTATCAATTATTGTATTATCAATATTTAGGCACCAAAATAAACATTCACTCAAGTGCTGTACCTAAGTACAATCAGTTTTAAGCACTTGTATTGAGTATTTGTAAATATTTGACTTTGACACACTGAGTCAATAATATTTGTTTTCCTTTTGGCTCAGACTGTTTGTTTTGGATCAAACAAACAAATATGTAGTTATGTAACAAGAAAGGTTTCTTATAAAACTGGAATAATTTGATATCCAGTAATAACGAGAAAATACGTCATAATAACATGAAAAATATCTTGTTACAACGTGTAAAGGATTGTGTTAAAATGATGAAGTTATCACGTAACGAGAGTGTGGATGTGTGCTGGTGGCAGAGTTAAGGGGAACATAAATAATGATATTTAGTGGCTGATTCTCCGTTTCTTGAACCAATTACACTTCTGAAAAAAGTGTTAGACATCGTAGCAAAAACTTTAATGCTGATTAAACCCACTTTCAGATTTGTGAAACCTTTATTCTACTGGTGAAAACTGAAAAAAAAGGGCGATTTCACTGCTTTTTTCCCCCATCTAGACCACATTAGACCAGGTCCAGATCAAAAACCACTATACTTAGACTTGTCAAATCTGGATTACATTAACAAGGAGACTCAAGAGATTCATTAAAACACATTTTCAAATTTGTGAAACCTTTATTCTATTTGTGAGAACAGAAAAAACGGTGATTATAAATTAGGTTCAGGATTTTTTCATTGAGGGGGCCGTTAACCGTTGCGGTGGAAACGCAGGACTGTATGTTTTGTTTATTTATTATAATTCATGTAAGAATAACAGATAAACAGATTTATAAACACTAATTAGGATTATATCTGAGGGCAGATGTCATTATACCCATTAGTAAGTGTGGCCCAACAGAATTATAGTTTATTTTATTAGTCATTTGTCTAAAAATGACTAATGACTATTATTCCCTTCAAACTTTGTTTTTATGACCAGGACAGTGATATTTTGAAATGCACCTATTTCAAATGGGAAAATGAGCGAATTTGCACATTCTCGAAACACTACTCACTTCTAAATCTTTTACGGTCACTTTTGTATAAACACGTGTTAATTTTGATTCATATGTTGTTTTTTTCTGACTTTATGTGAATGAAAATGTGCAAATTCGTGTCATATAGACTGTTTTTTTTGTTTTTTGGTGTTGCTCTGGGTTACAAATTGTTCTTGATAACCGCATTTGCCATTTCTTGGTTTAGTGCTTGAGCTTGGTATTGTTTTTCCTTATAGTCCAGGGCCCTGTTAGTTTTATATCTATTATCTTGCTTTGGTTTTATTCCTTGTGTTTTTCATGTGCTGCTGTAGTCCTGCCCAGGCTGTTTTCCACTGCACACCTGTTCAGTGTTTAGTCTCGTTAGCCGTGCCCTGGTTGTTGTCTGCCACACACTCATCGTCTTCATCGTTAACTAATCCTTCTGTTCCCCTCCTTCTCCAGTGCCTGCTCCACTCCAGCTGTGTCTTGTTCTGTTATTAGTTCCTTGTGTATTTATACCTGTCTGTTGTTTGAGTTCTTGTTAGTTTGTGGTCAATGTATCTCAGTGTTTGCAGCTGTTTTTTTTTTTTTTTGCACCTCATGTTTTAAGTCAGACAGTTTTGTCTTTGGTCTGCCAGTAACCAGAGTCTGTCTGGTAAATAAATGATTATTTTCTTCAGTCCCTGCAGTCGCCTGCTTGTTGTGTCTGCATTTGGGTCCACTTGTCTGCATAACTATGACAATTTGCCTGTTTTCCCATTGGAAATAGGTTAACTTCAAAATATCACTGTCCATGTCACAAAAGCAAAGGCATAAACAATTAGGAAATAACACTTACTACCCAGGAACAAAAACCGTATTGCATAGTGTAATAACCATAGACTGCAGTAATAACTTTGTTCCACAGTCTAACAGTAGATGGCGGTAATGCGCCTGAACGCTGGTTACCACCCGCCATTAAACATAAAAAGAAGCAGCAGAAGAAGAAGACCGGTTGAAAGGAGAAAAAAAAAAAAATCAGTTTAGTGGGTCACTTGGAGGAGCGGTCGACTATTAGCCGGACGTTGAGGACGTGTATTAATATAACTTGCACAGGTATGCAACATAACTTTATTTTCAATCGAAGGAATCCAAATATTTCTGCTACTTTCTGTACAAAGAGTTAAAGTCATTAGTTACAAAACAAACCGACGTCGTTACGTAGCTGCTAGCAACCCGCGACGTTAACTGTTAGCTACGCTCCCTTTTTTTCTGTCATTTGTTTTGTGTCATTTAGCTAATAACGATATATTCTTTTATTTTCATTTTTTTATAGAACAAATATAATCATGCTGCTTCGTAAAGTGAGCCAGTCTTCCTCGCTGTGCGGCACCATCCTCAGGATGCCTCCGGTGCTGTCTGGGTAGGTAACGTTTAAATGTCATTATTGAACATGATTATCTCTTAAGCCAGATGTGATATTTTGCCTAAAAATATGTTTGTAATTATGTGTAATGTCTTGTTTTTGGCTACAGAGGTCAGCGTCAGGTTGTAGCTGCTGTGCAAAACACCCGTCTCTATGCCAGCCAAACCGCTCAGGTACGATCATATTACACAATATAATACATAAATTATACATATAATTTGCTCTTTGTCAGGTTGGTTTGTTTCATGCTGCAGTTTTGCTATGATCTTTAGAGTATGTTTAGTGTTCAGTGGCTGGCTGATATAACGTCGGCATCCCCTCTAGCTGGAAGTAGGGGAAAGTTCACTGGTCACATGACTCTGCTATAAAGGTGACACCATGTATGTGTTGTACACACCAGCGTTAAGGACAGATATATTTACAGAGAAGATGTCATTTATGTAATGTCTTACAATCAGATGGACTCTTAAGTTTCAGAAGTAGAGTATATGTTTGATTCAGCAGCCACATTTATGAGTTTAGGTTTTTTTTTTTTTTTTTGTATTTCTGTCATGTTAAACATTTGGCCCATCCCACACGGGATTACAAAACATGCATCTTCCGGTAACATACATACAAAGCATTTAGAGAAGCATGTAGAAAAAGAAAAACACAAACAAAATGAAACGAGACAAAACCTCACATGAACTGTTAACAGAAAAGGACTATTACATACATACAGCTTATCTCGATAAAGGCCTTTTTATTCTCTTCTCTCAGGTTTTCTCCAAGTAACTGGCTAATTTACATGTTTCATATGTGAACAGTCAACTCAGTCTTTGTGCATTTCCGTCAAAAGTGAATCATTTGTCCGTCATAGTCCGTTTATTTTTTTACCGCTAACCGCACTGTAATTGCAATATAATCTTTGCGAGTAAAAAGCCAATAATTTAGCAATACACCTGTTCTACAAACAGAAACATGTGGAAAAGCAATATATCGATCTGCTCTGTCTGCAGTCTCTCGTCCACCGCTGCTAGCATATTGCTACGAACAAGCTAAAACAAAACTGTCCGTATGTAGTAACTGTTTTAGCTTAAATTGTCACGTATCTTAAAATTTGGATCATTCTTGTAAATTCAGCTGCTGGCGGAGACAAACCAGTCCCCATACCGTCCAGTCAGTGGTAAAATACCAGATCTCAGCTGGGCGTGTAGAGATCTTTGCTTTTTTGACAAATTATATACAACATAATTCTCAGTACCATATTCAATCATAAATATATACAGTTGTGGTTGAATAAAACTATTAACTCTAATATATTTTCTTTTAGTCGACATTTTTTTTTGTATTTTACAAGCATGATTATATGTTTGCAGCATACAGTACCAGTCAAATGTTTGGACACACTTTCTCATTAGAGGAAATGTGAAGGTGTGTCCAAACCTTTGGACAGTACTGTATGTTTACATATGTGGTAACAGATGCTTAATTGCTCTACTTATATAATGTAATTATTTACTGTCAATGTCAGGAGCATGGAGTAATGGTTTTTAGGGCTTTTTTTCCATTATAGATTAATCTGTTGATTATTCTCTTGAATAATTGATTAGATGTTTGGTCTATAAAATGGTGAAAAATGTCGATCACTGTCTCCCCAAAGCTCAACCTCAAATGTCTTGTGGTGGGTATGATGTGTGAGGCTTTCATACTGTTTCCTTATTACTGGCAACTGAAACAGTAAAATATGTAATGAGAACAACTCAACTTCAAATAAAGAATAGTACATTGCTCATGTGTTAGTCTAGAAAAATACACAGTAAAATTGACTTTTGTTTCCCCGGCTGAAAGTAACATGTGACACGCTGTAAGGCTAAGCTGATTTGTGCGATAAACTGTTGGAAACCTTTCATTAACCATTTCCATTTTAAAAATCACCCCAGTATAAACTGTAAGCTGCCCACAGCACTCCCACTCACTGTCACTGGATGACTCAACTTGCTGGCTGTGCCTTCAGTGTCACCTCTCACCTATTTGGGCCTTGAGATCAGTCATTTGGGCGTCTTACCAAACCGATGCCCTTACTGGAGTAGGAAAAACTTTGACTCATGTTTTCTTTGGCTCATAAAACTGGCTTTAGATCACCGTACGTGAACGACGAAGAGCACGCTGTCTGCATGTTTACCTTTGTCCTGCTGATGCTTTTTTATTTAACTTATGTAATCAGCTTTCTTCAGATAGGGCACTGAAAGTGGCAGAGAGCTGAAATATCTGTCCTAAAGTGTCTTTTTTTCCCACTTTTAATCAGATATTTTGTCTCAACCTTGTTGTTTATTTAAAGAATGTACAGTATGCTTTCACCTTTTGTTGTTAAGTTAAACCACTGGAGGTCAGCAAAAACAAGATTACCAGGGGATGTTAAGTTATTCTTGAAGCTTCAATTTCTTACAAAGATACTTAATGCTGCTTCTTTACTGATGCGACTGTTTTTGACAGCTTTTTCTCACTTCTCTTGAATATCTCTGTCTTGCTCTCTTTAGGCGGTGCTGGACAAGCCAGCAGCAGTCGGAAGTGACGCTGCCTCTAAAGCTGAGAAGGCGACAGTCGCTGCTGTAGGTTATTTCTCTAAATATGTTTAATAATTATATGTGAGATCATGTTATCATTTCTCTCCTATAACAGTGCGTGCTGTGACGCAAGCTTAACTATGTTTGACTTTGTTTTCCCACAGGAATCCAAATCATTTGCTGTCAGCATTTTCAAGGGGCAGATCGCTACTCCTCAAGTGTTTCCCTTCCCCTCAGGTAAGGATATTAATGAGGATATTAATGTATATTCAAAAATTTGCCAATATTTAATCAAAAAGGTGTGTATATCTGACATTTCTCTTGTCTGTGCCGTAGTTTTGAACGAGGAGCAGGATCAGTTTCTCAGAGAGCTCGTGGGACCTGTTAGCAAATTCTTTGAGGTAATCATAAACCTCTTTGAGACCTCCTGATAAATTTGCCTAACCTCCTTCTTAATCACCTGTCACCCTCCATGTTTCTGCTTCCCGTCGGCAGGAGGTGAACGATCCCGCCAAGAACGACGCGTTGGAGAAGGTGGAAGATCACACCATGGAGGGCATGAAGGAGATGGGTGCCTTCGGACTGCAGGTGCCGGCTGATTTGGGTGGCCTCGGCCTCTCAAACACACAGGTATGTCAGCTTGATTAGCTTTAGGGATAATTACTCTGAACACATTATAGGGTTTTTCCACTAGCCCAGGTTGGTCCACTTAAGCTGCTATGATCCTATTCGCTGGCAGGGCAGACCGCAGCCAACCCGTGACGACCCCCCTTCTCCTCCTCCTCAGACAAGCAGCGTGCTGTGAGACTCAACTCGTGTGTCTGTACTGGAGACCAGAAAGAGAAAGCTGTTATTTAAAAGTCTGTGTTTTCAGCTCTCAGTACTTTTGTAGCGTCTAACTGAATTTTTGCGGTTTAAAGTTTAGTTTCTCTCCTGCATTCCTGTTTGCACGTTCAAATATCTGCTTTATTTTACTGTTTTGCTGATGGCTTACAGCTGTATCGGAGCCGCGTTAAGTTCCAGCTGATGAAAAAACTAACATTTAAATGATGAAAATGTGAAGAATTTATAGATGATGAAACGTGTTTGTAACCCAATTAGCGGCGCGTCGTTAGCGGTGCTATTCTACAATAAAAACAGGTCGACACAACAAGATCTGGAGATATTTGTTCGGCAAATCATGCCAGGAGGAAGTACACAAGCAGAAACAGTCGACTCTAGTGCTGCCAGCATGGTTCGGGGTGACTACCCCAAAAACAATGTGAAAACACCTTTAGTAAACACTTTTTTTTATTTGTTCAGTGTGTGAGACAGCTGGGAACGCAACCAGTCTAACGTGATAACATCGATCTATCTCACAGTACGCTCGACTGGTTGAGATCGTCGGCAGTCACGACCTGGGTGTCGGCATCACTCTAGGTGCCCACCAGTCCATCGGCTTCAAGGGCATTCTGCTTTTCGGAAATCCGGCCCAGAAGGAGAAGTACCTGCCTAAACTCGCCACAGGTAATCTGGATTGACATGCATCAGCAAACAAGCTTATTAATGTATTTATTTATATTTCTCCACCCAAAGAAAAAGTACAAACAAAAATATTCATTGTACCATAAAGGAACGTAATCTAATGAAGGAAAGAAATATTTCTTGACTGTTTGTTGGTCCGTCCAGGTGAAAACATCGCCGCCTTTTGCCTGACTGAACCGGCCAGTGGTTCGGACGCCGCCTCCATCAAAACCACCGCGGTACAGTCGCCCTGCGGACAGTACTTTACTCTCAGCGGAAGCAAGATCTGGATCAGGTGAGGGCACAGCTGAACTACATCTGATCAAAGCGTTTTGGTACTTTGACCACAAGCTGGCAGCATTGTACAATATGTTGACAAGGTAATGGTGTCAACATATTGTATTGTATCGTCTCTTCCTAATCTGTTTTTTTTTTTTTCCTCCTGTCAGCAACGGAGGTCTGGCTGAGATCTTCACAGTGTTCGCCAAGACCCCTATGAAGGATCCCAAGACAGGGGAGATGAAGGACAAGATCACAGCGTTCATCGTGGAGAGGAGCTTTGGCGGGGTGACACAGTGAGGATACTTTTTTCCTTTACATCGTTGACCTTTTTTTTTTATCACGCGATTATTTATTTTTTTCTTTAAATCTCACTTTTTTTCCCACTTTTTTATTTCTTCACCCCACCTTCTCGCTCGCAGCGGGCCTCCCGAGAAGAAGATGGGCATCAAGGCCTCCAACACGGCCGAGGTCTACTTCGATAACGTTCGCGTGCCAGCCGACTGCGTGCTGGGCGAGGTGGGCGGAGGCTTCAAAGTGGCCATGAACATCCTGAATAACGGGAGATTCGGCATGGCGGCTGCCCTCTCCGGCACCATGAAAGGAGTCATCAACAAAGCTGTGAGCAACACGCCTCTAGATCCATACAAGTAGACAGGAAGAGAGTAAAGTGTGAGCTCTTCTTATAATTTGGAACCTAAAACTTCCATGTAGAGCTTTTATGTGTGTTTCCCACTGTCTCTTATCTGTACTGTCTTTGTGACTCCCCCTCTTTTTAATCATATGTTTAACTCATAGGTGGTGGGAAATTCCCTATCTGATAGTTCGATCTGGCCTTTGTCTGTAATGCAACTTCCTGCTGCAGAGTCAGATGTCTGTTTTCTTAGAACATTTTCACTTCTCAAGAACAGCACAGTGTCACACGTTAAGTTCACACCATTAACGTTCCTCTAAATATTTATTTTGTCGTGTCAGTATCAGAGTAATTGAAGAAAGTGTTTTTATAAAAATAAACGTGACCAGTATTTGACTTTAAGGTGAGTTGCAGCAGGGACAGACTTACCTCATGTGCTGAGAAACATGAGTCAACCTGTTTGATAGTTTCATCATCAGAAAAGTATGGGGCAGAAGGTTTGTGTCTTTTGTGTTTGTTTGTTTGTTTGTTTTTTGATGAAAACACTTCCAACGTGTGCCACAAATTTTACCTGTTCAATATCAGCCCGGCCATTTCTGTGTTTACTGCACATGCAACGTAAGTGCTAGTCAGAAAACGATTCTTGCTGTTCCGTACGGTGTAATCGATGATTTTGATGATTGATGCAATGTGGTTTGTAACTTACTCAGTGGTTCAGCTTGTTTATAATTCACACTGGTGCAACGCAGCACTTTTTAACTGGTTGAACTTTTAAAGGTGGCAGTTTCACTTCAGTTGCTTACCTTTTTTTAGATCATGTTTCATTTCCAACCAAAACAACAGTGTGGTTGTTCTGTGATCTTTGTTTGACATCATTACATTGTTCGGGCCCCTCTGCATACTGACCCACAATCTCACCAGGATTTCCGCCTTTTGCACAAAAGCCAGACGGCCATAACATTTCAACGAGGACTCCAAATATGTGTGTGTATGTATGTATGTATGTGTGTGTATGTATGTATAGAGAGAGAGAGACAACCTGCAACAGAAACTGTCTGGCAATGTTGCACACGAGCTGTTAATATAAACGACGTGATAGCAGCTTTCACTCTCTCCCCCTTTTCACCAGGTGGATCATGCAGCCAACAGGACCCAATTTGGGAACAAGATCCACAACTACGGAGCCATCCAGGAGAAGATGGCTCGCATGGCAATGCTGCAATATGTCACTGAGGTCAGATTTAGTGTCTTTCTACTTGTACCCAGCTCTGATTTTACATTTATTTCAACCATCCTTTCACAAACAAATCACCAGTGCTGATTCTGGCTAAAATAGTGTGGAGCTAAACACCGACCGTATCTTACAACATCAGCCATCACTTCCTGTTATACCCTTAAACAGCTGCAACAGCAATAATCGTCCATCTCGCTGGGTGATATGTGGCACAAAGCATGTTGATTTCCTGCCTAACAAATATCTTTTGAGCATAAATGGTATAATTCTTACTACCATTATTATTATTACTACTACAATATGAATAGTAATATTGAAACTTTCAGTAGCACAGATGGAAAAGATATATTCATGCTTACCTAAATAAAAAAAAATTCTTCTGTGTCTTCTTGCAGTCAATGGCCTATATGATCAGCGGCAACATGGACAGCGGAGCAACTGAGTTCCAGATAGAAGCTGCCATCAGCAAGATCTTTGCCTCTGTAAGAACTTTTTAGTAGCACTCTTTGATTGGTTTAATGCTCCAGAGGTGTAAATATAATGCCCGGTTGACTGTGTTTAATTGCCTTTTATGTCAGCTGTTATGGTTAGCAGGGAGCCTTTTGGAATATGCAGTTTTCTTGTGGTGTCACTATTATAATTAATAACTTTTAGGCAGGACTGTATGTAAACAACAACATCTTTACTGTAACTTTATAACCAGTACATCAAGGCTCATGAGGGCGATTGTTAATGATAACCGTACCATCTCATTCATGAGAGTAAAGAAGGCTTTATGTTTGTAGTATTAATGCAACTCAGATTATGGTGTGTCATACAGAAATGTGATTAAGTCACTTCGTCGCTCCTCTTTCACAACATCGATGATGTTCTGCATTCTGTGGAAGTCTGAAGAGAAAACTCAGGAAGTTGATGCCTCAAGGCCTGTTTGTTTAAAATAAGATGACTTAGCAGAGTGAAATCACTTTTTTACATCTTTTTAATATTTCGACAGGAAGCAGCATGGACTGTGACAGACGAGTGCATTCAGGTCATGGGCGGCATGGGTTTCATGAAGGTGAGTTCAGCTCAGTTGGCATCCTAGAACAAACAAACCAGTTGAAAACCAAAAAAGCGAGAGCAGTTTGCATTACTGCCTGTTAGAATTATTATTGGTTCTGCCATATACAGTGTACACAAATGTATTGACAGTATAAAGTATTTATGTTGTGATCTTTAAGCTGGGATAAGTGAGCACCTGCTAATCTGTACGCTTTTCTAGAAACCGGGGAACTTTTTTAGTAATTGGATCTAGATTTAAACTGTAGGGTCTACAGTTCCTGGGCTGTTTTCATTTCCATTTATTAATTTTAGCAGATACTTTTGTCCAAAGTGATGTACAAATGAGGTCAAATATATATAAGCTATAGTGCTGTACTCACTGGCCCCAAAAAAAGTCCCTCTTCTGTTTATAAAATGGACTCAGCGCAGGAACGTTTTCAGGAACCCTGGAACCATTTTAGAAATTTATAAACTTAACTTGTGTTTTGACTACAGGGTCTTAATATCTCCTGGATCTAAATAATTCCCTTCCTTTTAAGATAGTATTTTCACATTCAAGGGACTATTGGAGTTGAGTTTGCGGCTCTGAACCATCGCTCACTGAAACACGAACGGGAGAGTCTGCAACAACTCGTGTACAGCATTCAGTCACACTCTCGACTAACAATATTTGCTGGTAGTATCTATATTAGGTGTGACGGAACATTTCTTGTCATTACTACCGACTTTAAAGCGATCGAGAGCAAGAAAAAGTAAACGAGAGATAAAACAAGATCACATGCAAAAATTTGTGTCACTAATAAAACAGTTTTTATTACCGGTCTATTTGCAGAGTCTTAATGGTACCACAGTTTTGGCTCAAACTCAAACTACAATATGCAAAAGAGACTTTTTGTTCCTGGTTTATTTTCTGGATCTTCTCAGTTCCTGGTACTATTGTCTGATAGAGGTTGTTTTTCCTGTTTTACATCATCACTCTAATATTATTTAACTACATTAAATAATGTGTTCGAACAATATTTGCAGCCAATATTGACTTGAGCTTGATGTTTACTTAAAAGCTTATTTCTACATCAGGTGTATATGGATCAGTGGCAAACTGATCTGAATCAACTTAGTTGTTGTTGTCAACGCTGGCTTATGTCATCACATAAGATAAGAGCGCAGTGAAAGAGGCTCTACCTTTTTTGTTGTTTCACAGAAGAAACATGGACAATACAGCGCATATATGGCAGCAAAGTCTTGGTTTGTGAGTGTGGTATTGAGTCACACAGTTAGTACATGTGAGACACTGCTCAGTTATGAAACCGCATAGATGGTTTTCTCAGGGAAGCAAACCAACCAGAAGTTCACCAGAATAGGCCGGTATAAGCTAGTCGAAGATATGGGGGCGAAGTGAAGCTATGTAAACAATAATGTTGCTTCGTCTTAAAATAAACCAGAGAATATACCACTTCTTAGGCGGATGTCTTACACTTACAGGTTCCTAATACAGTGGAAAGTATGCCGGGTCATGGAGCAACACTTTGAAGCTCTTAACTGCAGAGGTGGAAACTGTGGTGCAAATTCTCCTCTGTAGTCGTTTTAAAGGGCACAGACACAATTACCTGTACAGTTTAACTCAGTTTAACAGCAGCACTAATTCACACAGGACTGACTTAGAGCCTGATTTTTTAAGCTCCACTCATGTTCTTATCGTAGGCTGTTACACTGATCTGAGAGATTTTTGCAGTCGTTTCTGTAATTTTATCTGCTTCTGCTGTGTTTCTACTAGTGATTTGTGACATTAGCAATGAATTGTTTTAAAGGAAGAGGGTTTATAACATTTTGACTCAGAGTTTCATTTTACCAAACAAGCAGATTCAGAGGTAGGGATGAACAATTCATCGAATTTTTATCGAAATCGCACTTTGGCTTCCAGCAATTTTCAAATCGCGTGAGGTGCGATATTAGTTAAAGGTGAAACATGCATCAAAATACCATAAAATAAATATTGTTGTGCTGCAGAGATGTACTGGCCTACACATCATATTTTACAGACTCAAGAAAACATCTTTGTTTGGTGCAGATCCTCTCAAAAATCACATCTTAATCATTTTAATGGTTTTTCAATTAAAATGAGAATAATTAAATAAAATCATCATTCCCTCTAATCGTGCAAATCATATCACAGTTGCAATATCAGTCAAAATAACCGCAATTAGATTTTTTTTTTTTTTTCGGAATCGTTCAGCCGCAGTCAGCAGTGTGCCCCTGTACATTTTCATTTCTGCTGTTCTGGTCAGAAAACATGAACAATGTCTTACACATGCAGAATTTAAAAGCTAGAACATCTCTGTTCCGGTTTCCGTCTGGCGTTTTTTTTTTTTTTTTTTTTTCACTACCTTATTTGAACTTATCAGAGAGGCTAAGCTCAAAATGTCTTGTAAATGTAAGATATGATTAAATATGCATATTGGCTAATGCTAGTCGCTCAAGTAGAAACTCATCATCATCTCTCTGTATCTGTTTCCACAGGACTCCGGAGTGGAGAGAGTCATGAGGGATTTGAGGATTTTCCGCATCTTTGAGGGCACGAACGACATCCTCAGGCTTTTTGTGGCCCTCAACGGCTTCCAGGTAAAATCTCTCTCTTTTTTTTTTTTTTTTTTGTGATATTGCTTTTCTCACACTCAGCATGCTGTGATGTGATAATGCCTGCGTGGACAAAACACAAACATGCAGTAGAGAGGAAGTCATTTCTGTACTTCCTTAGATAAGATAATCTTTTATTAACCTCACAACGGGGAAAGTTTGAGCGTCGCATAAGCAAAGACACAATAGCGAGACGCATCGGTTAATAAAAGCAAGATACAATAAACAAGGTAAAGGACTCAGTGGTTGAATTCACATTATTGTGCATGAGCAATATTGCTATTGCACAAGTTGGTATACACCGACACGGCACACGAGTAATTTTGTCACTTTTGGTGCATGTGGTTTACTGGGAGTGGTGTTGATTGTAAATTCAGCAGCTGGAAGGTGGGACCTGCGGTATCTCTCCTTCACACGCCGCGGGTTAGGCAGCCTGCCACTGAAGGAGCGAAACATTCACACTTGTGATGGATAATATTGCATCTGTCTCGTTCTTCTTCTTCTTCTCCAGAATGCTGGTAACCAGCTGAAGGGCTTACAAAAGGCCCTGAAGAACCCTCTGGGCAACGCCGGGCTTCTTGCAGGAGAAATCACCAAGAGAGCCAAAAGGTTGCATCATAAACACACACACACACACACACACACACACTTCTCTCTTTCTCTCTTCCGTCTGGGTGACAGGAAGTATAAACTGCTGTAGCTGACTGTGGGACTTCCCTCGACATGCAGAATACATGATGAATGCAGTTTATTAATCTATTGTAAATAGGCTGCATTTCTAGTCTTCCGCCCAATCAACGTGCTGTACACCACAAGCCACATTCACACACACACATTCACACGCTGATGGTAGAGCCTCTGGGAGTAATTTGGGGTTCAGTATCTTGTCCGAGGACCCGCTCTACCTCCTGAGCCACAGCCGTCCATTATTTAAATGACACTTATCTCCTTTGTGATGCCACTCGGTTGCAGCAAGCATCTGAGCAGAAGCAGCTCCATCCTGCCTAAAAGCCACAATTTTTTTTTAAAAAGAGGTTTTAGATTTCAAAATATCAGCCATGTAATTGTTTTGGGTCATTAACGCTGGTAAAACGCCTCTAATCGTACACCAAAATTGAGGCTAAACGGATCAAGTTTAGACACTAATTGAGGACATTGGTTAATTTATTTATACTTCCTCAGTCATGTTGCGGTAACAGTGTCCTTTCTGTTGTGTTTGCAGGAAGGCTGGTTTGAGCACAGGTCTGACTCTGCAGGGAACCGTTCACCCCGAGCTGGCACACAGCGGCGAACTGGTGTGTTAAATGTTCTTTTTATACACTTTCCAGTTTAGCCGTTTATTTTAGGGGCTTGCCCAAAGCAGCTTGGACCAAGTGAGTGGGTGTCCAGATGTCAGCGAGAGATGGTAGAACAGTTGTGATTTTTGGTGATATTATTTAACTGCTACGGTACTTTTTTTTTTTAGCCCCAAATTACTTATACACACCTTTTATTTTGAACGGCACCTATCACCCTCTGACTTTAGTTTCTGCTTTCTAGACAGTTAAAGCCATCGAACAGTTCGGAGCGGTCATTGAGGAGCTGCTGATCAAACACGGCAAGAAGATTATTGGTGAGTGTGAACATGTTAGGTGGAGAAAAACTCCGTGGGGGCTGTGCACATTTCTAAAAAAAAAAAAAAAAAAAAAAAAAAAATCCCCATTCGGCACCTTTTTTCACTTTTTAGGGGGAGATGGACAGGCGTGTTGAGTCATTTCAGACATTAAGCGATTTCTTTTTGAGTCTTGAAGAGCAGAAATCGAACCCATTAGCTTAAACGGAGGAAAATTATGACGTGTCAACAGAAAGTCATGCACTTTAGGTTTATCACCAAGTATAACATGTCCTTTACAGCTGCAATGATTAATTGATAAGTTGATCAACAGAAGATTAATCAGCAACTATTTTGATAATCAAATATTTGGGGTTTTATTTCTTTCTTTCTTTTTTTTTTTTTTTTTTTTTTTTTAAGCATAAATACCCAAATGTGACAACTTGTCAGATGTGAAGATTTTGTGGTTTTCTTTGTCTTCTGTGATGATAAGATGAATATTTTTGGCCTTAGTCAGACAAAACAAAACATTTGATGTCAGGCCGTGATGTCAAATATCACATCGTATGTTTTATCGGCAATATGTTTGTGATAATTTGATTCAATTATTTCCCTTTTGCAGACGAGCAGTTTGTCTTGAAGAGAGTGGCAGACTGCGCCATTGATCTGTACGCCATGATTGTCGTCCTGTCCAGGTATGCAAACGTTAAAAAAAAAAAAAAAAGAGCAAAATCATGTCATGCTTTGTTTTCTCTGACCCTATTACATTCGCATCACCCCCCCCACACACACACATGCACACACACACACACACTTTCATACACTGCCTCTCTAGCCACACATTCCCACTCACTTTCTCAATCATCTACTTTTCTTCCACATTCATACACCTACACAGCCTAAAGCGACATGTCTTTCTTTTTTTTTCTTCTTCTTCATCTTCTTCTTCTTCTTCTTCTTCTTCTTCTTCTTCTTCTTCTTCTTCTTCTTCTTCTTTTCGTTTGCAGGGCTTCACGCTCTCTGAGTCAAGGCCACGCCGCAGCTCAGCATGAGAAGATGCTGTGTGAGACCTGGTGTATGGAGGTAAGATCCTCTTCAAAACCACACACACACACACACACACACACTGACACAAATATCTGTGTGAATTTAAGATTTAAAGAAAAAAAAAAGAAGGTGTTTCAGCTGTTTTCTCAACATCAATATTAGAAACTACTAACTAATAAATTACTTAATAAAAATAACTTGCTTATAGAAATGGGTTGATATTGAAAAGAGTAAAATATGAATGTAATATTTGATGTTTGTGTAACGGGGGATTATCTTCTCTGACTATATTAACCTCATAGTTTATAACGCCCCCGTTAAGTCTCTTAGGTCGCTGATAATAGTTACAGCCTACAGTCTCTGCGTGTTTTTTTGGGGTTTTTTTGCCTGCAAGCATTTCAGGGTCTGGAGGATACAAGCCCCGTCTCAGTGAAACTATTTAGTATAAAAAAATCATAATCAAAGGAAACTTATAATACCTTTTTATAAAACCGTTAAATTACAAATTACAGGGCCAACAGTCTAACTTTGACCAGGAAAGATTTACTATATTACAAATTACACAAAGACACTATTGATACAGATTTATCAGTACACATAGATAATCACTCTGTCAATATAGTTATAATTAGTAATAAAGTCTCTCTCAGATTGTCTATACAGTAATATTTACAGGTTTCCATTTAACAGTCACACAATCACCCGGGGGATACAAGCCCGATCTGACTTGTTCCCCCGGTGCATTATAGCTGCATTGTTGCCGTGGATACTGTGTAGCCAAGTATTAAATATAAGATAACAGCATAACAATATGACATACACCTCACAACTATTAAATAAAGGTAAAATTACTACATTGTGACTGTTAAAAGCTCAAATTATGTATTTAATGTAACATGCAAGAGGCGTATGTTACATCTGTATTAATATACATCCATGTCATTTCATTAGTTGGCTAGTTGGAATATGTGTCACCTTTTTAAGACCAGAAAAAAAAAAAATGTCAAAGATCCCCTTCAGACATGTTTCACAATACAGAAAATGCTCCGCTTTGGATAAAAAGGCTCTATTTCCTCATTAAAATCCTAAAACCAGACCTCTCCTACTTCCTCATTAATATCAAACTTTCCTCTTTCAGCAGAAGAAAGTAAAAACAGACTTGCGGACACATAGTGTTACTCAAACATTCAAGTGAAGTAACAACACATTTTTGAGTGGAGCGGGATTTTAAACCTAGAGCATATCTCGTCACATCAAAGTACTGGTTCAAGGAATACTAACCTACTTCTGTTTTAGCGATTATCTGGGAGGGGCAGTTATATTTCTCGACAAGAAATGAGAGAGTCACCATGGAGAAAAAGGCCTGACATGTTAGATAAAAATTCAACATAACTGACATCAAGTTAAACAAAATTACAGACAGTTAAAATGACTTTTTATTGCAGGTTTTTGCCTGTTTGGATTGAATCATCTGTTATTTTAAGAAGCATAATTTTTCAGAAACTGATATACTTAGTAATGGAGATTCTTCTAATATCAGTTCAAACAGCTGCCATCTAGTTTCAGTTTGTAGGCAGCTCTGAAAAGTTAAGATCAAACAAATTCAAACTAACACCTTTTTTTAAGTCATTTGAATGCAACCCACTCAGTCAAACCCAAACTAGCTTGTAGAAGTGACATTGTAACGTGAGGAGGCAGTTACATTTCACAAACTCAGCAAACACTCTGACCTTTATCTGATTAATTTGTAATTTTTTTTTTTTTCCTAGTGTACAATCTAAAATATTTCCTCACATCACTCGTTTGTTTGATGTGGTTTGATGATGTGATTACACTCAGCAGGATGTGCCGGTTTTCAAAATATAACTTATGGTTTTTTTTTTTTTTTTATGGTTTTGTTTCACACTGTGTCAGCTCTTGATGAATTATTTAGAGATGTTCCACCAGTTTTTAAGAGAGAAACCTTCTGAGCTCAGTTTCTGTTAAAACCTCCATCCATCAGGCCTACGAGAGAGTCATACGGGACATCAAGACTCTGCGCTCCGGCGAGTCCAGACAACTCTTCAAGAACCTGCGGGCCATCTCTACGGCGGTGGTGGAGAACGGCGGGGTGGTCTCTCCTCACCCTCTGGGTTTCTAAGCACACTACGCTTCCCGTATCCTGATGTCTGCTCTTCTGTTTCCATTTTTCTTTTTTTTTCCACTCTTCCGGATCCCTAACCTGCTTCTTGGTCATGTTCACCAAGTCCCCTCATACATTTTTTATTCATCAACTTTACAGCTCCATCACACATCAGTGCCCTTTTTATCCGCTCTGTATAATTAAGCTTTCATGCGTGAATTCGATTGATAAGCGATTTTGCTGCCGTGGGGGGGGAAACCTGTTTTTCATTCACATCGTTTATTTATTTAATGCTGATGACAGGTTGTAGCTGTCAGAATATCATCGTTTTAAACTTCAAGCATGAAAAACTCAAACTGAATTTTAAGGTTGAGTTGAATGGAAAGTAAAAATCATGAAAATTAGTCAATGGGTTTAAAAAAAAAAAAAAAAAAAATCACTATTTCCTCAAATTGTTCAGCCCATCTATCACCTGCATTTAACAACCATTGATGACTGAATGTCTTTAATGATCTTTTGATTTAATCTGTTGAAACTTTACTAAGTTACAGTGTTTTTTTTTTTTCTTTTTCCGTTGATTAAACATAAATACAACAACATCAATGCAACTTTAGATAGGCCAGTCAATGAACAAATTTGTGATTTAATTTATTCACAAAAAGTATTTCAAAGGACTGATTTATTATTTTTTTTCCTTTTAATTTCTTCACATATCTCCACTGTGTTCAAATGTATATAATGGTGTGGTGTTTATGTACATGATGCCTTTTCTGCATGTCAAGCTCACTCAGTGCTCATCACGATAAACATTAACGTCCGGAGCAAAAACCTTTTTGCCTTACAAACTGATCCGCAGATGCTGTTCAGACTCCCTGCTGCGACTTTTAGTCATAACACAAAAACCAGTGTGCAGGTCAACATCATTCTTTACTAATAGCTGTCACATTAACGACCTAAGAATTTTATTTTCTCTGCTAAAAGGTAGCAGGCATCATTAACTGTAATTGTACAAAATTAACCATCGGGCTTGCAAACCTGGTTTTTAAATATTTTTAACAAATAGCTGTAATTTACAGACATCAGGGTTGTGTACATATAATGGTGGTACTTTAATAATAAACAGGTAAATATATACTTATGAAAAGTTTAAATTGTGTTAAAGCATCCATAAAACCTAAATCATGTCTGCACATTTTTTTTTTTGCCTCGCCATGATTTGTGTTGTGACAAACAACGCCTGCTGCTCAGTCAGTAACCGGTTGTCTGAATGCTGAATGTGCATGTTGGGTGATTTAATAAGAGGTAATATGATAACGTGACTTTAAAGGGAATATACAGTATGTTTTGGTAGAATGACAGTGTTTTTGCAGATCTTCTTTGAGAGTTTTGGTTTAATAAAGCAGTTACCCACTGGGATAAATCTGTTCAACTGTCTAGCCGTTTATCTGTCAAGCCGACACCGGTGAAAGCAATGGATGTCCTTATTACTTTAATTTATTTGTGCCGCCCATTTTTCTGTCTTTAAGCCTGAATATTGTTGCAGTACAGCTGTTGCCTCTGTTTAAATCCAGATCCTTAAAACATTTTGTCTCCATATCTGTGAATGTCGCTTTTAAACAAGCCAAACTACACTTTCTGGTTTCCTTAAACTCTTCTTGTAAAAGCTTTTGTAACCTGTATAAAAACAATTACATGTTGTAAGCTCAGCAAAAATAAAAAAAAATTCCATCGACGCATTATTTTCTAACACCCTTCCCGCCAAAGTTGCTTCCTATTTCTGTTGTATTTTAAATAACCTGCAACTTTGGTTTCACTTCTGCAGCCTCAAGGCTAAAGCACTGAAGAGGGATGCCAGTAAGTACTTTTTGCCACTAGATGCCTGGCGGTGCATAAATGCTGCTGTCAAATAAAAACAGGAACCTCTTCCTGCCTTTATATACACATTGACTCTTGGTGTGTTTGCGCTGTGGGTGCTAGACACAGACACGCTCAGGGCTGTGGTTAAACGTTGAGAATTTCCCCTGCATGTGTGCCTCTATATGACTGAAAGAGTAACTGACAAGCTCAGCAACAGTCATTACCTACCTGTAGACACTCCTTGCTGATTATATAATTTCCCCTTATTTAGTAGTGGTAAATATTGAGAGAGGAAGCATTAAAGCAAACAACTTTGCTTTGTGAAAGTTGGGGTTTTTTAGGACCTTTGTTCTTTCTCCAGAAGGGACACTTAGCTCAGAATCATGTATTGCTCTTTTAAAATGTTTTATT
Organism: Thunnus albacares; assembly: GCF_914725855.1. NCBI lineage: Eukaryota > Metazoa > Chordata > Actinopteri > Scombriformes > Scombridae > Thunnus > Thunnus albacares. The sequence continues at coordinate 14,124,309 of NC_058127.1, read as the reverse complement.
TAATACATTCAGCCTCATAATCTATTTAAAAGGACAAAATTGACCAAAATATATTCTTAAATTAATTCTGTAGAATTGTATGTGTCCAACTAGTAGAGGAAGTTAGGAGTTACAGCTTATTTTAACATTCACTTAGCTGGAAATGACACATGCAAATACACTATACGTTCTGTGCTGCACGTGGAGAAAGCGCACACACTTGCACCTGTTTATGTTTGTGAAGAACAATTCTGCTCTGGTCTGAGAGGCTTAAGTTGTGAGATTAAAACTGTTAGAATTCACACATGAATAAGTTATTCCTGGAAGGTTATTTACACTTAATTTCCACTTAAGTGTGTCTCGCGTCTCTTGGTGTGAGGGCAGTATCAGATGCGACAAGCTGATATTTTACTGAGATTTGCATGAGCTTTTTTATTTATTTTGGTCTGTACAGTAGATTTGTGGGGAAAAAACATGTAAAAGTTTAATATAAACTACAAAAGTACAAAACTTGAGCTTTCATCAGCGGGTGAAATATGTTTTCTGGAGGGCCGGGTTTGGCCCACAGTCCGCAATTAGCCTCCCACTGATGTATTGCAGACGTGTACATGATTTCAAGGTGCTGAAAGTATTCACGTGAATCAAGATCATTTATACTCCTGATTTTAATATTCACAAAGTTCACAGTTAATAAAAAACAGCATTCACTAGACTATCGATAAGCTTTAGTATATCCTCAGTCCCGGACGTTTTCATCCAGAACGGGGCAGGACTGTTTGTAGCCTTCAGGTCAGAAGTTTTTTTGGTTCCTGGACCAGCCAGGAAAATGTCCATTTTCGAGGGAAGGAACTGCCCATTTTTCTTGAAACCACATTGTTTTCTGCTGTTGGCCACAACATGTGTACTTCCCTTATTTTTAAAAAAAAGGTCAAAAATAGAGCAAAATATAAATATGCTGCTGTCCCTTGATGCTGTACATGCAGGTCTAAATGTGCTCAGGGTGATTCGTCAGACCATTATTTATGTCCAAGGTGGTTCCTTTTAGTCGAGAACACCAGCAACACATCCAAATATGTTCCTGTGGTGATCGGGATCCTTCTGCTGACTTGCTTTTTCCCCATCAGGCATTGTCCTTTTCGCCTTGACATGAGTGCAGGTCATGTGAGGAACTCCTGACTAGAACTGGCCCAGTTTCCTCTTCCCTCTCCTCCTCCTCCTCCTCCTCCTCCTCCTCTGGGACTTGCGGAGTCTCTAAGGAGATGATGGTCTGAGCTGTCAGTGTTCGCTCCCTGAGGGGGGAAAAAAGAGTAAAAAGAACCTGAAATAACTCTGTGTTAAGTGATGAACTCATGCCCGCTTTGTGGTTTCACGTGGCGAAACGTCCTAACACGCTCAAGTTTCCAAAACACTTAAAAGGGAAGTGTTTGCCTTTGAGCTGTGGTTTGATCTTCAAGTCACGTCCATTTTAATTACTCATTCAGTAACAGTAGTACCAGTCATAGTAATATTGAACCTTACGCAAATCAAAGCCACCATAGTGCTATTAGTGATCACGCTTCTTCACAGAATCTGCTCGTCTTTCTCATTGAACAGTTGCGCTCAACGCTTTCCCCCCAATTAACAGTAACTCCTGCAAGATCACAGTGATGTTCCTGCTCATCAAATGCTTATTATTTCTAGTAAGAACATGTCAATCAAGCTTATGTCAATGCTCTTGTGATGAGTGGCTTCAAGTGCATATGACAACTGTTTGTAGTCCAGTTCTCAGATCTAATTGGATGACCTTTTATACCCAGTATATTTAAATTTGATGACTTTTAAGCCAACAAAAATAATGAAAGGATTCAGCTCAGTGTGAAGAAGGATTTGAAAACATTTAGACCTTCATGTTGGGGAAGAATTAAGACAAATTTGAGACTTTCCTTTTTGTGTCTGGTCAATATCTCTGAGGGTTTAGGTTTGTGGGATTGCATCATGACATCTGTATCTCTAAAATCTTTTCTTCAGCTCTACTGTTAAACTGTTCAAACCAAAATGTCTCCTCCTTGACTTGGTTTTAAAATGTGGTTTGGTTTAAATGAATAAAACAAATGAATAAATAACACTTTCTCTGGAACATGCCACAACATGTTATTGGGTTTCTAGTCTGGTCTAATGTTGTTCTCTCATGACGCATCATGACGTGCTTATGAAAAACCATTAATGCGATTAGCATAACACCAAAACACTAATATGTGTTTGAGTTATGGATGGACAGATATGGAGGTTTAGCAGGCAGCAAATAAAGAACAGTGGGCCCAAAATTCCTACCTACACTGCTGATATAATCTATCTGTGTGGCTTATTGCTCAGTTTCCCTTACGAAAAATAAAGTCACATATGAAACCCTACACATTGAACATGTAAAACCACATGTTTATTTTGGATGAACACTTATTCCACACAGTTTTCTCACATCATGTGACTTCATGTGACGATGTTTAATTCAGTGTTTAGTTAAATTTTCCCTCCCATCAGTCATTTTTTCCCATATGCAAGTGAACATATATAAATCTGCATGTGTTTTTGAAATTCAATAGTTCTCACATCAAATTTTGGCACCATTTTAACTAATGGCTTTGTAAATGGTTAATAAATTGTTTATAATACTTTATAGTTCAGTTATAAGCCAATAATGAGAGCTGTCAGGTTTCGAAACATATCTGGCTGTTGTTGATCCTCCTCTAGCAGGACTCTTTTTGGCTCTGACCTTCTGCAATTATTTTATTGACTGTTTATTAATGTTTATAACATGATCAGTTACTGTAAAAACTCTTTCTTAATGACTTCAATCATATATTTCTAACTCCAGATCACTTACTAACTTTTGCTAATGGCCTGTTCAAAGGTCAAGACCCTTTATTAATGACTGTGTGTGACTGCAGAACTGATGTTTATAGCCCTGTGTGAATGACTGATAGGGAGGTTTTCAGCGTGGGAGGCGGGTCTCCCCAGGGGGGCTCCAAACAGTTTCAGGGGAGGCTCAGTGAATAAAAGTGAAAACATTACATTAGTTATCAAAAAATCACGTAGAATAGCCTAAATTTGTGTAATTTGGTTAAAGAGTTAGTTCAGAGATACAGTAGTTTTGGGGGTATTTTACTGTTTTTGCCACTTTCCCAGAGTCAGAAACTAATAAAAGCCTTCAGACAGACCTTTTTATGTATTTGTTGTAGTCTTATGTCAAACAGCATTATTAGGCTTTCTTGGTTCAATTGTTGAGTGTCTATGGGATCAAATAACATAATAATGATCCTATAAGCATCCAGGAATTGATCCAAGCTTTGTCTGAGTGGAGACCCACAGTCTCACACTTTGAAAAGCTCTGACTTAGAGCGTTCATAACAGACTTGATGACATAATAGAAAGTAGGAAAATTATGACCTTTCGTTAATGACTGTTTCCAGAAGGAGAGAATTTTCACACGCTGGCAACCCAAAAGTTGCTCTTTATCCTATCTGATCAATAATTAGTAAATAATTTATCAACCATTCATAAAATAACACATTGCTACAAAGAAAGGGCTCCCTATCAGAAAGTAGTACTTTGACTTCTGTAGTTTAAGTAGAGATAAATGTAAATCCATTGGGACATACCGTGATATGTGTTCGATGTGGGGCCAGTTGGCACGCACAGTCCAGCCGAGCACACGCTTCAAGTATCGGGAACAATAGGGGAACCTGTGACTCAACTGCTCCAGAAGTTCCTCTTTACGCAGCCCGTAAACAACCGGCGCGACGCACTGCGCCAAGCTGAAGAAAGCAAATATAACCACGGCTAACAGTTCTTTGGTCTCCGGCTCAATGGAGTTCTCTGGGTACAGCTTTTTTAGGAAGAAATTCACAAAGTTGGGGAGGATGTAAACAGCCAGTTGTGAGCCGTGCAGCGTGATGGTCCTGCAACCGGCACGGTTGCGCCGATTGAGCACCCCTAAACGCCGTCCCTCCATAAGTATCCTCACATAGCTGTACAGTATGAGCAGCGTGCACACAGCGATGAATAACACTTTCTGCACGTCGCCTTTCTTCAGCTTCTCCCGGGTGCACTTCCCATCATAGTCGGCGTCCGGGCGGAGCAGCAGACTGAAGGGGATGATCAGGGCCACGACCCAGGTGAGCACACCCAGCAGCCAGGGCCAGTGTCCCTTGTTGCTTAAAGAGCTGTAGCGCATGGGGTGGCAAACGGCGCAATAGCGGTCCAAAGCCATCACCGTGAGCGTCAGGAGGATGTTGGAGCCGCTGCTGATCAAAATGGTGAGCATGGCCATGCAGGCGGGACGATCCAGCTCCGCGCGCAGGTGGATCTGGTAGTAGAAGACGCTGCTCATGCCCATGTGAACCAGGGCGGAGACCAGCAGGTGGAAAACCAGCACGAAGCGGGCATGAGTGCGGAGCTGCTCCTCGCGAATTATGGTCCAGTTGATGATGAGGTTGAAGAAAAGCAACACCGAGAAGGACACGGTGGAGACGTAAAAGCGCACGCAGGGGTAGTCATTGTGGTCCTGTGGAAAGGTCGTGTTGTTGTTTGCTGACATCATTCCTCAGCTGGGTTTGGTAGGATTTACAGGACAGTGATGATGGATGTGGTGCTGATGGGAGAGAAAGTTTGTCCGCCGCATGGTCCTCTCTCACTGCTGTCCCACTGAAGACTGACTCAACGCGATCACCAGCTCACTTCTCACCTCTCTCTCTCTCTTTCTCTCTCTCTTTCTCTTTCACTCACACATATACACACTACAGTACAGTCCTGCTCGAGACACTTGAATGACAGTGACTTTTTTCAGTGAATAATGATTGCAATCAATCAAGTAAATGATTAATTGTGATCTTTTTTGTCTTTAAAACAAAGAAGTGATTGATTTTTCTTTAAATTGAGTTGTCAAATGTATTTTTACACAGACACATTTTGTTTAACATGCGTGTCCTAATTACATGTTGCTGCCACCCTGTGTTGTTTGCAGGAATAGCAAACAGCTGGCAGGACTCATTTGTGGAGTCAGAGTTCAGTTAAAGGATCACAATTTCTTTCAAGTTTGTCTTAAAACAACGCCCAGACTCCATAAATGCAAATGAAGGAGTATAATATAAAGATACTGTCGTTGAATGTGATGAGATTATATGTTTACAGGAAACACATTTATGTAGGCAGGAAAATGAGACGGTTAAGAAGTTTGGTTATGCAAATACCTTCTACAGTTCATTCTGCCACGACTGTGGAAGAGGTGTGACCATACTCAACCTAACTTATTGAAATTTGAATGTACTAAAGAAATCTGTGATCATAATAACAATGAATTAATTTTGTATAGCACCTTTCATACAAGCATTGCAGCTCAAAGTGCTTTACAACATAAGAAATTACACGCACCAAGTGCTTCATGTGAAAAAAGACATAAAATGAACATAAACATGTAAAAATAAAACAACACCATTAATGTAACGTGAGATGGAAAACAAAACCCACTTGATCTCTGAAACCATAAACATAACACATCCTCCCTTTTCCCAACGGACGCAGACTAACCACCAATCTTGATTAAGTGATAAGGAGGGAAGATAAATTATTGTGAAAGGAACACTGGGAAAATAAAAAAGTGACATTGGTTAATGTTTATGCCCCACTTAACAGTGAAAAACTTTTTGGAGAGAACTGCATCCCTCTAAAAAGGATTACACACATTACTCAGCTCCTAATAAAAGTTATGCCAGAACTGACTATATTTTTATGAATAAACGTTGGATCTGTGGTTGAAGAGATAAGAAAAGACAGATGAAAATGATAATGGGGAGTTTTGTGGGATGTTCTTAAAGCAGTCATGGGAGGAAAGCTTATTACTAAGACGGCATCTATCAAAAAAGCTAAATAAGAAGCTTATAAGAAGGAAAAGGAAAAACTGCTTGAAACTGAGCAACATATGAATACAGCAGACTTACACATTACTACCAAAAGTTAAAGAAATTAGGGATAGTATTGACAGATTATTAACCACAGAGATAGAAAAGAAAATATGATTTCTAAAACAATCCTACTATGAGGTGGAGCCCACAGCAACTAGATTACTAGCAAAAAGACTGAAAACAACAGGCGAATAGGACAATTGATGAGAGAAACAATACACTCACAAATCAGATTACAAACTAGTTTATAAACCCAAAGAGATTCAAACTATCTTCAGGAACTATTATGAAAATTTGTATAGCCAGCCTCTGTCTGCTGATATTGACCGAATGAAAGCTTTTCTAAAGGCATTGGACTTACCAGCAACTGAGAAAGATCAGAATGACCTTCTGACTTCACCTGTTACAAAATCAGAAGTAGAGAAAACAATAAGTAGACTAAAAACACTTAAGTCCCCTGGCAGCGATGGACTACCATCTGAGTGGTATAAAACATTCAGTGAACAACTTATACCACTACTTGAGTCTTCATTTAATTATACACTTGAACACAATGAACTCCCACCAGGAAGCTATAATATCAATAATTCCTATGGGAAGGAACAATGAGACCTACTTGGGTTATAGATGCATATCAATACTGAACATAGATGTATACCTTGATTATTGCAAAAAGATATGAACACTTTATGAATGACATCGTAGATCAGACAGGCTTTATTAAGGGACACCAAACACAAGATAATATAAGGATAACCCTACAAATCTTCGAACATTTTAAACACAAAAAGATCAATGCAGCTTTAAGTCTTCATGCAGAAAAGGCATTTGACAGTGTCAACTGGATATTTGTGTATCAGGTACTTGAGAAATTTGGACTAAATGGCAAGGACATCCAATATATTAAAACACTTTACTAAAAACCAACTGCAAGGATAAAAGTACTGTAAATGGCCAGTCTGACTGATAATATAATATTTGAGCAGTCCACCAGGCCCTGAAATAACCCAGAACCTTTAGCACAAGTAATCAGGCAGACTAAAGACCTTAAAGGGATAAAGGTTGGGAATGATGAACATATCATTGGGCTCTTTGCTGACGATGTGATCTGTTATTTAGAGGACCCGAACACATGCCTCCCTATATTAATTAACCAATTAGAGATGCTATAAAAATGAATATACCTCCATGACTCCTCTACATATTTCAGTCATTACCAATCGAGATACCTGAGAAACAATTCGAGCCTGGGATAAAGTTATTTCAAGGTTTATATGAAATGGTCAAAGGCCAAGAGTCAAATTTGAAATGTTACAGAGCAGTGCCAAACCTTGGGGAATATTTCCATGCAGCACAAATTAGACCAGTAATTTACTATTGTGCTAAGGACTATGAAGCAAAATGGAAAAATCTAGAGCTCTGATAGTACAAGGAAGGTAAATTCAAAGCCTCATTGGAGACAGAGAGGCAGCAAAGGATTTACTTGAACAGGTAGATAGTGTCACTCGATTTACATTAAAATTGTGGTTTAATCTAGTATGAAAATATAGATTAGAGAAAGAGCTCAGACTACTTTGATACCTATGACAGACATTTTTATCTCAGGCACTCTGGATCAGAGGTTCAAACAATGGATTCCAAATGATATAACAGCATTATGCACAGTAATAAAAGATGAGACTGTCATGAGTTTCCAGGAGCTAAAACAGAACTATACATTAAATTAACAGGACTTCTTTAGATATCTGCAATTAAGGAACTTTTATGACAGAGAAATAAAGCACAATGTAAAGATAGATGAAAATGGAGTCATTAGAACCATTACTGGAGTTTACAATTCAAAGAAATACAGAATAATATCGACACTATATCAGCCCCTAATGGAGAGAAGAGGAAACACAGCACTATATGTAAAGCTGAAAAAGGAACTAGATTTGAATACTGCAGAAGATGATTGGTTGCATGTTTGGAGAACACAACAGTCTACAAATAAATTTGTCCTGAAACTGTGCAGTTTTGGGAAAATGTTCATACAGCTATTATAAAAATTCTGGGTTATGATATAGATCATGTATAGTAGTGTACTTTGGTAATATGACGGGTGATATTGTGTTAAGAGAAAATGGATATTTGCTGAAGGTTTTGTTGGCAGCTTGTAAGAAGCTATTACAAAGAGATGAAACCACCGACACAAGATGAATGGCTGAAAATTGTGAGTGAAATATATGATATGAAAATGTGAACTCATACGATAAGAGCCCAAGAGGAATGATATCGAGAGAAATGGGAGAGATGGACGATGTTTACATGTCAATGACAAGATAAGAGAATGAATTACTGAACATGTCACAGGAATTTGTTGTTTGTTGGTTTGTTCTTTTTCTTGTGTTTTTTTGTGTATGTGATCTTTCTGTAATGGAAAAGCAATAAAAATAAAGAGAAAAAACAACAGTCAGGTGCCAAAATAAACATTGACACATGTTTTTCTTGCCATAATCATTCCTCCTGTTCATACTGGCCATTAGAAGATCCCCTCATAATGCATTTACAATGGGGACAAAATCCAGGAGCCTCCTTCTGTACAAAAATGTTTATCTGAAGCTAATATGAAGCTTCAGCCATCCAAATTAGTCAAATCAAGCAGATATCTATCAGTGTTACAGTCTGTTTAGTGCCAGGGTTCCTCTTTTTGTTACTATACTTCCACTGCAGCTCAACAGTGAAACACTGTCTGAGAAAACAGAAAGAAGGAATTTGATGCTAAAACAAACTGTAAATGTGGCAGATATCCACTTGACATGACTAACTCAGACTGCTGAAGCCTCATATAAGCTTCAGATAAACTTTTAAATGCATTTTGGCTCAAAATGACTGTGTAGACACTGTGGATTTTGGCCCCCATTGCTTACATTGAAAGCACATTTGAAGGGGATCTTTTAATAGCTAGTATGAACAGGAGGAATGAGTACAGCGAGGAAAACCTCTTTCAGTGTTCATATGGGCACCTGACTGTTGTTTTAAGATAAATTTGAGGCTATGTTGCTGCTCTTTGGGTTACTTCAGTGAAAGAGGATGAATGTTCACAGACTCTGGTGCAAATGGGACCTTGACAGAAAACTGAGTCACTTGTAATTTCAAGCTGAAAAGCACTGGTGGAACTTAAATAATTAACAATGGCTCAGTTCCATTCAAGTGTCCACAAGCAATGACCTACCGGTGAACCCACATGCAAAAACTAAATGGGACCCAGCCATCATTAATGTTATCAAATGCACCTGAGTGTTTCCTCCTTTGAAAAGTGCCAAAATGCCCTCTGTGAAAAAGGTCTGTAGATGCCAATAGCACAAACTAGACATGTCATACAGATTGAAGAAGTAATCATGTAGTAGCCCAAGATGTGCCCTCTCTGGGAGGTGAAATGAGTTGCTGTCAACCTGTGATGAGGGGCAGACAGAGAACATGCACAAGAGAGAGAGAAGGAGAGAGGCATGACAGACTGCACCAGGTTCAAGGTATTTACTGCCAAAATAGCCTATGATAAAATATAATTATTACTATTTAGCTTTTTTGCCAGTATCAAATGTCCTGAGGCCTTGTGGTTGGGACCCCCCGCCTTGAGATGTCATGATGTTTGTTATGACATGTTCAAAATGAAGATTTGTTAGGACTTTCCACCGATCACTTTGACTCCCCAAAAGGAAATATCCAAACCACTGCACCCACACAGGTGTTTTCACTTATTCTGGCTGATTAGATCTTTTGCACAGGTTGTCAAGGAGATGTCAATGTCACAGTCTGTATACACCTACACTGTCCTAATCAGGTGATATCATTAAAATCACCTGTGTGGGTGGCTCAGCGGCTCCTCTGGCCCTTAAGACCCCCGTTTAGTAATGCATCCATGTCCTGTCCTTTCATCTAACGCTACCATCAGGCTAAACTATAATTTTACCCCACTTAAGAGCAGCAGTCTATCTCAAAATTTTCATCCATCCAACAGTTTTTTTTTTTTTTTTTTTTTAATTTTCTGATGTGTAATGATCATCAAAGCCTCACAGGGTCGCTATAGTGTGACATTACTCAGAGTGGTGCATACATTTGTCCTTCTATTAGAAAGCGTATGCAAACACGCCTATTTGTGGATGAACAAAAATAAAGTTAATGTAGAAATAATGTGGCACCAATGTGGCAGGAGAAAACTGTAACCTGCTTTGCAGGTTCTTGTAACAACACTGCAGAATTCCACCCACCTCTCCAGGTAGACTATGGTGATGCATTACCAGAGTAGTGTTAAAGCCTAACTGACTTGTTCTGACTCATATAGTGAAACATTTTCCACTCACAATTTCAGTACTGTCTTGTATCTTGATTTGGCATGCAAAACTTCTCTACTCATTTCTGTAGAGAAGTTTGGCACATGTTCAGGCTGTTTGTTCTGAGAAACTAACCAATAATTAATTATACTCTAAATAAACAGGGTAAAAAAAATGCCACCACAAATAAGAATAAACGCAGGAAAACTCTAAAAGTTAAGCACAATTTAGTGTTCAAAGGCAATACAACATGATCATATCAATACCACCAATATCAAACACACTTCCTGTTTACTCATGTTTTTATGTTGCGTCCTCTCTGCCTTATAGTTCTGTCAGTCCTTGATCCAGTATGCTTATAATAATCCCAGAGGCACTTAATGACATTTAAAAAACATTTTTACACAGGGAATAGTTTGTGGTGCATTACAACTGCACTAATGTTCATGCATTTGAGGTTTTTTGTCTTTTATTATATATATATATATATATATATATATATATATATATATATATATATATATATATATATATATATATATATATATATATATATATATATATATATATATATATATAACTTAATCTAACTTATTGTAAATTAACTATTCACTGGCACGTTGGCAAAGAATCATTTCTACTGAACTGTGGGCGTTTCCAGAGAAAGGAAAGTCAGTTCACACATCGTGCCGCACACACCACACTGTCCTCTCAGTTTTTATTAATTTATTTTTTAAAAGTTCTTTCTGAGCTTACGGACCCCAGAGAAAAGGTAAGAATGGTTTCTTTATCTATCCTGAATAGGATCATTTGTAGTATTTATAAGTTAGTGGCTGATGTTCAAGCCCATAACGTTAGTGGTCTACTATAATACCGCTTATGGTAGATATAAATTATATTATTTCAGCCAGATATCTTTGGTTTATTTCACTCGAATTCACTTTAGCTGGCTCTTTTGTTGTTGTTGTTGTTTTTTTTTTTTTTGCAGCTATAGCAGTTGATGAAATACTCGCAGCTTAAAGTAAAAAGGACAGTTAATGCAGTGAGTCGTGTCCTACAGTGGTCAACCAACCTTTATAACCACATTAACATTAACAGCAGCAACATATTGTATTTGAGCCTTTTACAAACTAACTAACAGATACGTTTGATTCATTTTTGTGTTTCCGCTACATTTAGATAGCAGTTTCCGTTGTTGAGATTTTCGGTTCCTCTTTTCATAACCATGACAATGAGTTGCGTTTCACAAAATACATTTGAGTATTTTCCTCAGACTCATAAAACATTGATGCTAAACTATTAAACTAAAGCTATATGGTAGATGAACGTTAGCTGATGAAGCTATAATGCAAAAGCTCTTAATTTTTAGTAGGATATTTTAAAACTAAGCAGTCAGTTAGGGAACAAAATGAGGAAAATGCTCAATTTAAAGGTGTTATTTTAAAGCATAAAATGACCGGTTAGCTGAACCGTTAAGCTAACGTATGCAACTAACTAGCTGAAGCGCTGCTGCACACGGTGATTTTTGTGATTTCTATTGGATAAAGTAACTATCTGAGAAACTCCATAGGGCTTAAATTGTCATAATAAGTCAGTTAAGAAATTATAGGCCTATATAAAACATAGCTGTTGAATATTTGTATTTGAATCTTCAAGCTACTGCTACACTTGGCAAAGCTAGCTAAAAGTTAAAGTTAACCTTAGGTTTATTTTGGTAACTAATTAGCATATTTGTAAACTCTCAAACACAATTAATGATGGAAGCTGTAATTAAGGACAGTAATTTAAGTGAAAAAAATGACGCTATTGCATTGGACATTTTTTTGTGAATCAAAAATTGGCATTTTTAATGTGTTTTGAGTTAAATGTAAGACTACTAGCCATGTAACTTACAGTGATATTTGTGGTGTTAGCCCACATTTAAAGTCAAAGACTTCACTAAATACAGTATATGTGCCAAAATATGCAGACACCTGAACATTACCAAATCTTAGGGAAGAGCAGTGTGGATAAAATCCTCCAACATATATTAAATCACATGTTGCAATATAACATCAACATTTGCTGAGATATAGCTAATTATTTTCTTGCAAAATCAACTTGAAAATTACTGATGGAAAAACCAGTGAAGAAAGAGCGTTTTTTAAGTAAATCAATAAACGAAATACCATATCAAATCAAGATACTTCATCACATTGCTGCAGAAATAATGTAAACTGCCATAAAGCACAACAACCGAATGCATCCAAAGATATTAAAAGGATACCATGTAAAAACTCCCATGGTATTAATCTATTATAGTAGACTAGGTTTGCAACCGATTATTCTCATTATCGATTAATCTGTTGATTGTTTTCTGTAATTTTGCTTCCTGGATCAACAAAACATAGACAAGCCTTGATCATAATCCAGCACGTCCTGTGCATAAAGTGGTCCCCTGTCTTCCTTATCAGTTTCTCAACGTCTGTCTTGTATTCTCCAGGCATGGCCGTCTACCAGCAGCCAGCTCAGATGGTGGCAGTGACCACCACCACCACCCACGGCCCTTCGGTATGGACTTCTGGCCTTTGCGATTGCTGCAATGATATGGGCACCTGTAAGTCAACCCAACAAACACTCTTAAAGTTGCTCACCAATTTGTGCCATTTATCACTACAAAGAACTTCTTCAACCCACTGTATAAACCAAAATGTTCTAAAATGTCAGTAGCTACATGACTACAATGAGGAACACAGTGCATATAAAATAGTGGCGCTGAGCGTCATGGTTTCCATGCTGAGATCTGAGATTAGACAACCACCACCAAACCTTTTCCTGGATAAACTGTTGAGAGAACAATCTCACCACAAGGTCCATTAAGCAGCTGTTCTGAAGCTTTCAAAAATATCACATGATCATCAGCAAATGCTCCAAAATTTTAATTTTTTAACTTATCATCCAGGTTGGCTTTAAAGATGAGGCTCAAAATGCCGTGGACCTATAACCCTTGATGTCACTGACTGACTGACTCACTGAGTGATGAAGTTATACCATTGGCCAGCTGGCCCAGTGTTTCCTTATTGGCCGTTGCTCTGAATGAAAATGAATTGGTGCGAACAGTTTCAGTTACATCTTCAGGGGGCGTTTACAGCGGAGCCCTGAAATAAGTTTCAAAAACACACTTTTACTGATTGAAGCATCTCACACGGAGGCTCCGACACTTTACAGGAGCACCAACTCATGGATACAAAGAAACACGACGGATCCATTTTACAAGCCTGTACTGGCTAGCAATTAGTTAGCATTGTTAGTATAGCCATGCCGTGCTGTGTATAGGTGATAGTATAAAAAAAAGGTGTAGGCACGGTGTTTCTGGCTTAACAGCACTGTGCTTGGCAGATTACAGGTGAGTTCATGGTGTTTGTGTGCTCTGAAAGATGTCACAGCGTGGATATTAACTCACACAGCTGATGGGCTGTTAGCCTAGCGTGCTAATCCTACGTAAACATATGGATGAGACCGTCTGTTTACAGACATCCGCAGATAGAAGCAGATGAAAGAGCAGGTGGTGGTCAAATTAAGTAAGTTTGTTTCAAATCAAACATCCCAAGACATGAGTGGAACATATTGTTCCTGCAACTGCATTTCTAACCCTTTTTTTTGGCTCAAATGTTGCTTAATCATGTCATGTGATGTGCTACTTCAGTACACTTTAATAACAAATATTACTGGGACCACTACAGAAAATTAGATTAACATTTAATATTATAGGAATTCACATTATACACACTCCAACTGACTATCCCTGTAACAGTTGTTTCCTATCTCTCTCTCTCCCCTCATTCCCTGTTATCTCTCAACTCACGCTCCAGTGAGTAACCTTGGTTACATGATGCTTGTTTTGAATAAATAGTAGCAGAGAGGTTAACAAACTTTAAGGCGTTCTCCAGAAATGCAGTATTGCATTTCCATAAAGTTAGAGACTCTCGAGAGGCAGATCTTAAGGAGAAGTGACGTTCATTATTTGTCATATTGTCAACAAATCCTGTGAAAAGACCAAAACCATCAAGTGATCCTATCAGCAAGTGCTGTCTGGTTTAACATTTGTTGTCTTTCCATGGGATTTGTTGACAATAAGAAAAATATGGAATACTAGCAGTGTTATCCCTTAAAAAGGAATGCTCAATAATCAAAGCAGCAGAGGCCAAGATATCCTGACTATTAGTCCCTACTATGGATTATTTTCCATACAGTAACCAGTAGCTTCTTATTAGACTCTTGCTGCTTAGTTATTTTCTCAGACCTGATGAAGCTTCTCCAGAGCCACAGAAGACACACAGCTGTTTTCACAGGATGAGTAGTGCTCCTCATGACCAGTAAACGAACATTTATTAAAAGGAATTTATGAAATCAGTTCCTCTTTCTACTTCATAGTTCAAACATAGAGAAGTTAGTTTCACTGCTGCTGTATTGTGGTAATTATCAGTATAAACTTTGTGGTCAGTTAATTTCAACAGAAGACTGTTGTGCTGCAAGATGATGCTCAAACCACGGGTGAGATAGATATATCTGAAAACTTACAGTAATCATCAAAAGTTTGGACATACTTTTCTCATTCAAATGAATGGCAAGCAGTGTTTCCCCTAGAATTTTTTGCACCAAAAAAACCCTAAAGAGACGAGGCAGGTGGGATGGCATGTTTGTGCAGTCGGCTTTGGTCAGGTGGCGCAATTTATATTTCAAAACTTAAAACAAAGTGGTCACGAGGAGAGGATGACTTAATAAGCTGCATTTATTGCATAAAAATAAACCGTCTTACTTCTTCCCCATCTGTATTTTTTCTTGGCTCCAAAGTTTTGGAGAAAAACGTTGATATATTTGTCCGTCTTTTTCTCTAGCAAACCTGCATCTCATACGCTCTCGCTCTCACTCTGCAGTAATTTAAAGGGACTCTGATAGCAGTGGCACTCACATCACTTCAAGAGTTTCCTAGGCAACAACACAGAGGTTGACTCACGTTTCCAAACTGTGTCGTACAGAGGGTTCTCGTCGGCCCAGTGGCCCACCGGGCATGTACAATTATAGAGGAAACACTGGGAAGGTCCAAACTTTTGACTGGTACTGTAGCTCAATGTTATGTCTTGTTTGATAAAGTCAAAGTTTGTATATTCTTTTTTTTGTCTCTCCTGCCCTAAAGGTTGCTGCGGTCTCTGGTGTTTCCCCTGCATGCAGTGTCAGACAGCCAGTAAGCATGGCTGGTGCTGCTGCCTGCCACTTCTGGACGTCTGCTGTGTGGTTTCCTGCCTTCTCCGCTCCTCCATTAGAGACAAATATGGCATCCCTGTAAGATTCTCTTTTTTCTAATTATTATTATTATTATCATTATATATATTTTTTAAATTTACTTATTTTTATTAACTTGTTGTTAAGGGGCTAGGCTAGTGGTGAGTGGTTTGAGCTGGAACCTGGGGCAGAGACTTTGGCCTGAAGCTGGGCCAAGCAAGAATGCTGAGGGGAGATGAACTGCTGCTGCGGCACCCAGGGGTGTCGAGAGATCAATGCATTTTTAGTAACATTTCAGCACATCAAAAAAATGGGCGACATTTACATTAACGACGCTTTATGTAACGTTTTCGAACATATCTTTTGCTTACCTGTGAAGTAAGAAGAAATTCAAGTTCCCAGTATAAAATCTGACAAGCGCTTTATACAATATTGATGTTTATCTGATAATTAACTCATCAAGAATTTAATCAATTCAAATCAGATTGGGAGCTGTAGTTGTAGTTCATTTTGGAGCAATCAGTGCATTATTTTAAATGCTTGAGAGAAGCTGTGAGATGCAGCTTTTCTGCAAGTTTCTCCTCTGAGATGATGTGCCTCGTCCACTGCTGCAAGTGTTTTCCTGAGTATTCCCTAAAGTTTCATCATAAAATGAAAATCTATGAAGTTGTTTGAGGCTCATAAAACTTTCTATTTAAGCTGATCACTACATGTATTGTATACTGATTCCTGGACCTGTGTAAAGCTGTATGCAAAAAATAGTTTTAGTGGTGATGCTAGTCAAATGAGGAACAGTGTACTGCACATAACGTGGACCACTGTGGACAGCTGGTGCATTCATAGCATTCAAACATTGTTATAGTTAACAAAAAAACAAATGAGTAGTCTTGGTTTACATGAACAAACAAATCTAATTTTACCCAATATTTCAATATTTCACAGGCGCGTTGTGAAGCCTTCTCAAATAACAGCTGATGGAACATCAACATAAATTGTTTGTCCTCTCCATCATGCGAAAATGTATCCATTACAGTAGAAAATTACTTACTTATTCCACCTTACGCATAAAATGTTTAAACCTTTTGTTTTCATTTTCATAGTTTCTTTATAGATTTCAGTGCAAAATACAAATAACAGACTCACTTAAATAAATAAATCACCCAGGTGTACACGCAAATCCTTATTTCTGTAAAACTAAGATGAAGAATACAACATTATTAAATGAGAATATCATGAAGTTGGAGATTAATTCAATGAACAGCCTTCTAGTGTGACTCTTACTGACAACCACGCTATAATTTATTGGGCTATTTTGTCAACTTTTAATCTGCACCCTATCATTCTGCAGTAAGAGGAGAAGAACTGAAGAGTATTATTACATAAACCAACGTGGCTGCTTGTCTTTTATTGGTCAGGCTATTAAATTTATGTGAAATGTATGCAACATATAGAGCTGCAACAGTTGATTAATTGGATGCCAAACATAGGTTTTTGGTGCTTCTCCTCGTCACATATTACAGTAAATTGAGTATCTTTGTGTTTTTGGACTGTTGCTCGTTCTAAACAGGACAACTTGGGCTCTGGGATTATTTTTAAAGGCCAAACCAAATGGGAGGAGGAGGAAATGTTCATTTATTCAAATACCCTCTGAATCTGCTTCATTGTTGTCACGGCAGCTGAGATGTAATGCTCCGGGGAAAGCAGGTGTAACGTGTACGGAGAGTTTTATCTCTTTTGGCTGGTGTTCACACAACTTCTCTGTTTCACAAGTCTCATCAAACAGTTTTTTTAGATGCAGCAGGTGGTTGAGACCAAAATCGAGCAGAATAATTGAGTGAATTTTGAAAAATGCTGAAAGTGACAGTGTTTTCAGCACTCATCTCACTCACTTCTTGCACTTATCCTCCTCTCCTCCCTGCAGGGTTCGTGCTGTGAAGACTGCTGTCAGTTGACTTGGTGTTACCCGTGCGTGTGGTGCCAGATGAATCGGGAGCTGAAGGTCAGGGGCAACCAGCCAACCGCAGTGGTCACCACGCAGGTCATCGGTGTCTAGGAAATGTTGACCAAATAATTATAACTGAGTTGTTATTTTTTTCTGTGGTCTAATCTTGAAAACATACAAGTGAATTTATTTTGTAACTAGTAATAGATGGAGGGCAAAGATGTAGACTAAAAATGTAGCATTCAATTCCATCTGTATACTTTTACACATCATCACATGTAAACCAACTTTTATCCGCTAGAATGTATGTTGTAAAGTGGTCTAAACATTTTTTAACATTTAAATAAAAAATAAAATACAAAAAAAAAAAGACTAGCTCGGTGCTTGTGTTATATCAACTCTCAGATGAACGTTGCTTTGGATTTAAGGAACTTGTCTGTATATGTATCTTTGATTCTCTGTGGCCAGTGAAATATTCCTGTTTCAGATAACAAGCTCCTATTGCAGCATGAGTGAAAAGATAAATCATTTTTAACACAGATGACATGATATTGATAGACCAATGACAAATGATATGTCTAAGATGTAATAAATCTTTGGATGTTCTGTAATGACACAAGACATCATCATAGCATCTTTTCCGTCACCCATTTTATCCTTTTTACTGGATGTGGATCACAAACTCATGATGTGAAAGTTGGCGAACTTTCACGTTGGCGAAAAAAACACGGTTTTCAGTACATGGAATGTTGTAATTGTCGATAAGTGATTCATGCACTGGTTGCACTGCAGGTTCACACCACAGGCAAGAAACTAAACTGATTTTGGGAGATATTTAATCAACGTTGTCTATGTACATGCTGTTCTACATGTACAGCATGTCAGCTCTACATGTTCACACAAACAGCTTCAGGCTGAGAGAATCTGAGTGATTTAATTAGCTGTAAGTACTTTATTATTATATTATTTTTATTAAATTATCATATATATATAATTTATTTATTTATACATCACTGCTAATAAGGTGTGTTGATATGTAGTTGTTGCATGTTGACATTAATTAATTAATTAATTAATTTTGATCCACACAAACTTAAAAGGTAAAGAAAGTGAGGTCAACTAGTTCAACTAAAGACTAATGTTTTGGCACAACCACAAAAATACAACATTTTAGGACATTTTTTTTGTATGTGAAAGCAAATAAAAGTTAAACTGTGATAGACAAAATAACATTAAAAAACCCATGTAGAAAGATTGAATAATTGATTTATAATTAAAAACTCAAGTTCTTTATAGCCAAAAAGCCACATTTCTCAGAGACCTGGAAACATGTTGATATGCAAGTTTTCAAGATAACCTGAGACAACTAACTCTAAACTCTAAACCAGCTGAATGTGTCCCCAAATCATGGGTCATTAGTTTAAAAGAAATGGAAAAATGATTGGGCAACATGAAACAAAAGCAAAATCCACAAAGAGGAACAGCGTTCGCAAGTTGAAACCAAAACACAGATATTGAGGATGTATAGTGAACAATAGTTCCACAAGTTGTAGGGATGTTCTTTTATATGTCCACCTTTTTATAGAAATGTGTACAGTGGTTATTTATTCATCTCAACGTGCACACACACAGATGTACAGTCTGGTGACAGTGAAGACTGAAGTGGTGTTAAAGCTTATGATAAACCCAAGACCAGTCCAATGTCATCTTCCTTTTAGCATACTGTCCCCATTTGTTATAAGTACTTTTAGAGGATAAAAGAAGTCCATCAGTGACTCTTAAGCATGATGGCAATTATATTGATGATCTTAAGAAGGTAACATATCAGATGGAAGAACATACTGGACTGGATCCATACAGGGACAAACAGGATAGTGGTGTTTGCACCAAAGCACTACACAAATCCACACAAGAGAAGTGTGTATTCGTCTGTAGAAAATCTGTCTTCCTGCATCAAAAAGCCTGAGATAAATAGTGAGGTTTGAAAAAACTGCCCTGCCTTCAAATCTGATGGCAATGCAGCACACAAAGAAGCTAGGACAAACCTTAAGAACCGAATCAAGACCACCAAGCAAAAGCAGTGTGCTTTTGCTTGGTGGTCTTGATTCAGATTTGAGGACCACTTAAACAAAACTAACCCATGGCACATGTGGGAAATCATTTGATCTGTATCAGATTGCCATAGCTGGAGAGCTGAAAGACTTTTTATTATCAAAAAACCCCCTCAGACAATCATTCTACACCTTAATCTTGAACAGCGGGGTACCACAGGGATACGTACTGAACCCACTGTTCCTGCATACATCTCTCAGCTTAAGGCCTACACATTGCCCTTCAGAGGTTGGTGCAATGAAAAACAAGTACAGGGTGGAGGTGTACCTTGTGGGAAGGTACCACTTCCTGACTTGCTGTGAATGCGTGCCACTGCTCAATAGTGAAGCAGAGAAAAGGACCCCTGGTTTCAGGCTTTCACGTGACGTAAAGCAGCACCTTCACTAGTTTAGGAGGAAGCTCGTCGACTTCTATCGGTACTCACTGCTTAGTGAGGGCAACCAACATAATCGATGGCTCGCTTCACTCAAGTTCTCATTTAATCTACCTACCACATTAATAAATTTGGATGTGTGTGAGCAATGTTTACCTTATCTTTTTGTATTGGTACCAAATCTTTGGTATTTTTAGCCACAAGAGCAGGGATGGCAATGTCACTGTGATGGTTAGTCCACCATCTTTGGTCCAGGCTGAAAAAACTCAACAACCATTGGATGAATTGCCATGAAATTTTGTACAGACATTCATGATCCCCAGCTGATGAATTTAATGAGTTTGATGACCCTATCAGATCAGATATATGATCAGATCAAAACTTCAATTTGTTCAATACTTTGGTTTATGACTAAATACCTGCAAAACTAATAACATTCAAATCAGCTGTACTTTATGCTAATTAGCAAATATGTGAAACTATGGCGAACATGGCAAACATTGTACCTGCTAAACATCAGCATGTTAGGATTTAGCTAATGTCAGCTATGCCCAAGTACAGCCTCATTGCAGTTGTAAATATACTTTTGTTGCAGTAGATAATGACAATAAAACTTTCCCTCTTTGTCTGCGTTCTCCTCTTTGTGGTGATAGTTATAATGACGATCATGTCATCAATGGAGGAGTTTATTTAAAGATCCCCTCCAGACATGTATTAAGGCATCTAAAAGTACTCTGCTTGGATCAATAATATGTGTCTGAAGTACAAAAAAAGTACAATTACCACGTTAAAATCCTTAAAATCACATCTCCTCCTTTGCTCTCAATAAAAATTCAAGAATCTATGAATATGTAAATATGTCTCATCTCAGAAGTTTAACTGCTGGACACAAGATGTCTCCTACCTCACTGTAAGGTCCGTTCTCAGTGTTTGTGCACTGAAGGCTTCAAGTTTCCACATCACACTTGTGTAAGTTGAATACTGGACCACGATTGGCTCAAAACTAGTTGTGATCTCACAAATCATACTCGTAGACCCGCATTTTGAAACGAGATTTTCAATGAGCACAAGAGAAACTTTCCACTTTCAGCAGATAAATGTAAAAACAGACTTCCAGTGTTAAACTCTGCACATACATCATTCTGTACAGTGAAGCTCAAACATCCAACTGAAGGAACAAGAAGAAAAACACATCTTGAGTGATGGGGGACTTTAATAGTTTTCTCTCATTTTTCTATAAAGCTTTTTTTTTATGTTCAAAACACTGATGAGTGTTGCAGCTGGAACTGAGGGGAGAAAAAAAACAGGAGAAATTGGAACATTTCTCTGAAAGACAAACAGTGAACACTGTGATGCAAAATGTTGGCTGAAAACACACATTCAGTTTGAATATCATCCAACTTTGTATCTTTGGGAAAAAACACTTTAGGAGAGGTATTTCCTGTTTGGCAAAGAGCACTGATTTTGTCTTGAGGGTGTGTTGATCATGTATGGGAGCCTCTCTTGCATTGTCACACACTACAGGTTGGTTAAAATACTGTTTTGTTTTCTAACCTATAAAAAGAGAGTCCTATCTTTTTCTTCTTTCTTTTTGTTTTAAATCTTACATTGTGAATACTCAGCCTGGGCACAAATATAAATGTTCTACATGAAGCTGAGAAAAAGGTGGCTTGCTTGTGATAGTTTCAAACTGCATCATCTGAGTACCAGTGTTGCAAACCACTCACACCTCTGCAGAAGAACTCTCACCAAGGTGTTTACATGTTAAAATTTTTCCGATGGAAAATGAGAAAGTAAAAATCTTTAAAACAAACTAGATTTGATGCTAAAAGACATTTCACTGCCATGTTTACCTTCTTTAAACACTGCTTGCAGAGCTATTTATCGTTTTGCAATAATCCATTGCAAACTTTATAGATCCTTGTTGACATAAGATCATGTGTCATGGACCTCAACCTAGCGACAAAAGCTGTGCACTTATTTCAGCAGGGATTGCTTTCATTGTATTCTTTAAAAAATAACTTTGTGATGAATGTGGTTTAGTTCAATCATGGGTAATCAGAGCAGTGACGCACAAGCACTTTAATTAAGGTTACATTCACTGGTTCAGTTATTGGTTACTGAGCAATAAACTCAGGGATAACACTTTATATTACAGACTCATAATCTCAGAATAATTTGATAATGAGAAATATGTAATTTTGTACTAAATAAAGGGAAAAAAGAGACACCGGTCATTTCTGAGTTTCCTAAGTTAAGTAAGGACAAATGTGAGATTCTCTTATTTAGTGCTTTTATTTGTTTTACTTATGTAAAGGATGAAAGTGCAAGTCAAGCAAATATAACATTTGGGTATGTTATTTGACCTGGCGGTTGTTCAATCTTAGCTTCACTCAGTTGAAAAACATTTCCAAGTTTGTCCTTTCTACATACAGTCGTGATGATGTACATACAGTCACTAAAGTGTCGCAGGTGGTGCAAAATGCAGCTAAAACATTCAGAAGTGCATCTGAAAGAAGCTGAGGATGCTTATCACACTTGTTTGAGCTGCTCTTGTGGATTCCTATCCAGTTTAATACCACAAATACTAATTAATGTATTCATATATTTACTGTCACTGTTTTTGATATTGTTATACAAGCTGCTGTTTGAAGTTTCCCCACTCGACTACATTTTATTGCTTGCCTGTTTTATTCTCTCTACCTGTACTTTAAGTCTTATTTTGTGTTTCACTGGTGATTTCAAGTTCACTAAGTTTCATTTTTCCAGTTAGTCAAGCCAGTACTCAGGAGATATAATGACTCAACTCATATGGGTTCATTATAGCAAGAAAAAGGCAGGGCCAGTGGCCTTGAGTTCGGTAAACTCCTTGTTTCTTTTCCTTAAGTTTCCAGATATGATTTAGTTTCCTTTTTCGGGAAATTGTGGAGAGACAAGATAGGGAGTGGGACACGGAGTGCAGGAGTACGTGTTTCGACAGTGTAGCCGAAGAGTGATAGCAAGAGGGAGGTCATGACCCGCCCTACTCTGCCTCTGATTGGCTAGTGCTCGATGCTTCAGTTGGTTGGATTGGTTGGTTTTGAGGTATGAGGACTGCGATTGGCTAGAATTAGGGTAAGGATGTCAGAGTTAGCCAATCAGAGGCAGAGTAGGACAAAAATATCGTTGCCAGTGAAACACACTGCGTTTTAATCTCAGATAGGAACTCCCGGTTCCCGAAAACAAAAGAAAGATAAGGGAGAGAAAAGAAAGGGCGACAGTATGTCTCCCAGTTTTTCACAAATAATGGTGGGTGTAGTCCGTGAGTGGTGGAAATTAACCTGTTAGCTTAGTGAAACAGGCTACTTATGCTCCCCTTACATAATTTCTTCGAGTGTTTACATTTAGCTCCGCTTTTAACCGACATTTAATCAGTGCAGGCAAACTTTTATCAAGCTAGTCACACAAAATCAGTTGTACCTGTCCGTGCCTGGTACCAGGCCCCGCAGCTTCAGGCTGCTTCCTGTCTCCTCATCCTCATCCTCCCACCACTGAACCAGCCCTGCTCCCACCTGAGGGAGGAGGTGAGCAGCATTGTGAGCAGAAAAATGATTAAATCCTTTTCAATGATAAGAATTCAAACACAATTTTCCCACATAATGATCTTTATATGAAACAAAAACAACTTGCAGTCTGTACCGGATGCTGGACAGTTTGAAGCATTGAGTGACTATTAAAGTGACAGCCAAAGTTAAAATAATACATTCAAGTCATATAGCCAAGTTATGTTTATGTTTATTTTTAGTTATTCTTTTATGTTAAGAGAATTTTGCATTCAAGAATTTTATCTTTTAGACTGTGAAAGATGGCTTTTAGCACATTTCTTGTGGATTGTGACAGTCTTGCATCAAATAGTGAATTCCACATATGCAGAATGTTGCATGCATGTCTGCACAGTGTTACTGTATTTTTACAGGTGTCAGTAAACATGTACAGTAAGTATTGCACGACAAGGCAGTTGCAAGCCTGCAAAGGTAGGGAGTCATTTAAAACTTTTGGTTTGATTGGGTTCTGAACATTGGGTTCTGCACGTGTGGTTATAGCAGTTTCACAGGATTGACGTAGCCTGTGGTGGTGGTGGTGGTGGGAGGGGGGGTCGGGCTCACGCGACCGTCACCCCCCTGAGCGTGATGATGAAGTGTAAGACTGATCATCATACAGTTTAGATTTCTTTTTAGGTTATTACTCAGATATAACAGCTATGGCGATGTTGGGACTGCAGTGACCCCTGTAGGAGGAAAAATATGGTCACAGTTGTGTTGCTTTCAAGTGCTCATGAATGATAATTTTGATATATTTTTTTGTGTGATTTCATATTTAATTAAGACATTTAGGGATAGGACACATAAAGACAAAAGTTTTTCTTTTTTTTTTTTACTTAAATTTATTTAGTTTATTTGCAAGATATTTTACTAAGATTGTAGTAGTGTATGTCTCAAATTAAAGCACAATCCATGATCCAAATATAAACTAAGGGTTAGCCCGATGATTGGAGCATTCATTTATTTTTAATATATAGGCTTTAACACCAGACAACTGCTACATCTAAGTTATAAAGTTACTAAGTTACTTGTGGTTTGTTTACGTTAATGATATGTTTTAGATATAGAGGTAAAACAGGCTTTTCAAAATTAGAAACACAAAATTCAGGTTTGTAACTCAAGCTTTTCAATTATATGTGTGAGTCAATGTCAAATGAATGAACTGTATATACTACACATATGGCTTGATGTACCCTCTGCAGACAGAAGGGCGAAGCTGTGAATCTGTGATGTTGTTTTCACAGCACTACAAATCACAAACCAGCAGCAATATAGTGACCTATTCTACCACTGTTCAAATGCTTGTGTGGTCGACTGTTGTGAAAAAAAAAAGCATCGTGTGGTTGGGGGCTGTTGTCGTGTTTCTGATGTATGAGAGCTGTTTGCAGTTCCACCGAAGAAACATTTCACATCTAAACTTCTCACATGGTTTTGTTTAAATAACTGTTCAAGGCCCAAAGAGGTACAACTATCCCATATTTCCCAAAAGTGCAAAAATTTGAGAAAAGTTTAAAAAATTAACACATATTGAATGAATGAATATATCTCACAACCCCTCAGCCACTTATCTTGGGCGCCACTGGATTAAACTACCTGGAACAGATAAATTAGCATCACCTTAACCGGCTACAGTAAAATGCTACTTATACATTGATGCATCAACATTAACAATCTAATAATATAATAATCAATATCAGTCACTGGGGCCAATTTCCAAGAGGGACACTTTAATCACAATTAGCTGAAAATACGTCTGTACTTTTTACTTGAATTGGACTTTAAATGTAGGACTTTTACCTGTAATGGTGTATTTTTTACATAAGTAAAGGATCTGAGTGCTTTTTCCACCACCGCTGGTTGGACAGATGCAAAATAAGAATGAAAGAAGGCATATGAGGCTGTGCTAACAGCTGTTTTACTGTAGAGGGCAGCGTTGGACTAAACATAGAGCCTCTATAGCTTCCATTTAACAGTTTTTTTAGGGATAAACTAATGCAACATTATGCTGCTTGGACCATCAATCTGTTTAATTTATCAATAACTGATATAAATTTAGATTATATAAATAAAATAGTCTTCCCTTGACTTAACTTAACATATGTCACGGTCATTGATTGTTCTTTAAAAACCACTAAACCAGTCAATAAACCTTTATTTATAATTAGCTGCTATCATACTCATGTTCAATCATTAGTCAGTTCGTTATGCTGCTAAATCCTCCTCACAAGTCACTACTGTCATTTTAATCAGTTAATGAAACAGATGCTGGTTCAGATTTTATACTAATACTTTGATCTCCACAGGTTAGTCTTATAAACTCTGAGATATAGAATTTAAATTGAATATGTAGCTATCAACTCTTTATTACTCACTGTTTAAATTGCATTACCAGTTAATATAAAGACTGGTTGTTACTCTGTTGTTGACTATTCTGCATTGAGACTCATTACAAGGTTTATGTTTGACATTTTAGATACATGTACAGCTCGTAAACTGATAACGACTTGTAAACCTTACAAGCTGATCATGATGTTGGCTACTAGTCAAAATAAATAAAGTGAAATTATAATCAACACACTCGCAGAAAGTGAAGTCCAACTGTGAGAATGGATGATACATCAGGTGCCAGTTCTCATCGGCTTTCACACAGACAGGAAGTTGCACTTTCCCCTTTTGCGCATCATCGATAGAAAGAGGAAGTTTTTTGGTCACCGGCTGAGTGTGTTCACGAGCTGCGTCTCTAGAGCTCCAGAGCTCAGCCTGCGCTGCGAGTGACAAGACCTTCAAGAGCTCCGATGGACATCTACCGGGAGGCTGTGGAATATCTGAAGTTGCACCATATACCAGGTGAGCGAGGGAGAGTGTGTGTGTGTCGTTTTATGTGTGTGAGTAGGAGCCACTTTATGCAATTTAGGAGCACAACTAATGCTGCGTGCTGTTGTTTTTTTTAATTATATTGTCTAGAGACTTGTCATGGTCTTGAGTCAAAATGGATGAATGAATGACACCCTATATATTGTGCATTTGTGTGACAGTTGAAGTGGAACCACAGCCCGACGTCCTGGAGGAGGATGTTTTCCAAGAGGAGGCGGTGTCCTGCCTCCTGTCCCCTCTGCAAGCAGAATGCTTAGACTTCCCTGACACCCCTGTGAGTTCGCATTTCCACCTCAAAATTTAAAAAAAATTATTTCTGTGGTTTCCTGCATTCTCTAGTGGTCAACCTACTCCTTAAGTAGTTTCATTTTTAAACTGCAAAGACGAGAGAGAAGCCAGCGGGGACATAAATGTGGTTTTAGATGCAAGTAAAGATGCATCCTAAAACATCTCAATACTATAAACGGTTCTTCGTCATATTAAACATCATGGGAAACAGTTTTCCATCTATCTATGATCCATCTACCTAGATTAACTATCTATGCAAAACAAAAATAAATGGACATGGGTGCTTCAGTGTCCGACGCAAAAAAGACAGAATAAAACTGATAAAACATTGTACCTTTGTGTTTTGTTGACATTGGCTTATCTTCTTCATTGGACTCCACTTATGTATCTGTAAAAATGTTAATAATAATGATAATAATAGCAAAATAAACCAGTTTTCCTACAAAAAATTCCATTTACCACAATCTGTGCAGATTTGATTTAGGTAAAAGAATACAGAAATTGCCATAAATCAGTTTTATTACACTAAATGAGGAAATATGTAATGTTTCATATGTTATATAGGCTATACATGAATAAATATACTGTATCTTCCTTTTGTTTAAAAGACAAATAAATGTCCAGTATATATATATTTAGTATTTTGGAAAAGTCCTGAAGTATCAAGCTGATGTTAACTTTGTTTTTTGAGCTGTTAAAGAAAGACACAGGGTCTCCAGGACTCCTGAAACCAGAACATAAAAGTATTTACTCTCTTAAAAAAATATGACTATGGTTGAAGTTTGAGACTGACTTTGATGTGTTTCCGATGTGTGTTTTTGAACCCGTGCAATTCAGACGTCATGCAGCCTGGAGGAAATGTTCGAGAGGAGACTTGCGGTCCTGAAAGGCATCCTGGAGAGCGAGGAGGTCTACCTCAGAGAGCTGGAGGCACTGCTGATGGTAACACACACACACACACACACACACACACACACACGCACACACACACACACACACACACAAACATAAAAAAATCAGTTCTCCTCTCTTGTTTTTATCACTGACATTACATTTCATGTTTTTCGCTTGTCTGAACTATATTTAAAAGGCAGAAAAAGCTCGTTGATGTTATTGTTATTATCACTGTGTAACTTCCCCTTTGCTGTTCTGTTTTCACCACAGCTCTCATGAGAATTAAACATGTTTTTAAAAAAAAATCATGCTTCTTAAAGCCGAATCAACAAGCGGCTTTTAGCCTGAGCTCAACTTGCTCTCCTGAGACGATGTTTTGCTTTACATGAACACACGGGAGGTGTTGTATATTTACTGTATCTGTTTGCGAGCAGCGTCTTCTGCTGCATGTGGTTAACATGTGTCATACATGTGCAGCTCACACATCCAACGTCTTCACTGTTCAGCTTCCTCATTTAACCACAAACAGCAATTCCATTGTTCTTCCGTCACAGATGAGGTTCCCCTTTTTCTCTGCAACATGTGCTGCTTTATATATTAAAGAAAAGTTATTTGGCTTCTTGCAGAGACTTAACCCAGACGACAAGATTGATTTAATGTTTATTTAATGTTTGCACGGTTAAAGTGAAGCTACAGCCAGTTAAGATAGTCTGGAAACGACGGTGAACAAAATCTGCCTCCCAGCTCCTATTAAACTCACTCACTGACATTTTATATTTTGTTTCTTTAATCAAAAAAAAAAAAAAAAAAAAAAAAAAAAAGACGGGAGGTAACTTCCTGGAGTGTCCACTGGTTGCCTGGCAACCGGTCTTGGCCAAGGTGTGTGTGTTTTAAACAAATGAGATGTGATGTTTTCATCTGGTTCGCAGATTATATCAAGCGTACAGATGTAGCGTTAAAGGATGGGTTTACAGTTTTACAAGTGTGTCTTAAAAACAGCAGTCAGACGTCCATATGGACACCGAAAGAGGTTTTTTTTCCTCGCTGTAATTATTCCTCCTGTTCTGATGTGCTTTCAATGTAAGTGATAGGGGCCAAAATCCACATTGTAGCAGAAAGGAAGGAAGTGATGGTGCCATAATGAGTGACTGGGTGCTTTCCTGATCAGATTCTTCCTCCTTTTTCTCTCTGCTATAAACAGTATCAACAACCCCATGTTTCCACACTCTTACATGTTGTGACTCATTAAACTAAAAAAAAAAAAGGAAGCAAAAAACGTGGGAAATTAATCGGAAAGTTGATGTTTTGTCTGGGGACGCTGCATTTTTTTTTTAAATCTGCACTCTCGTGGCTCAGCAGTGTGTATGTATCACTGTATGGGTGTGTCTGGTTTTCATGCTGTTTATTCTTGTCGTTAAGTAGTGGTGGTTTGAGCGTGTGTGCGTATGTGTAAGTTGAGAGGCCGCTGAAATGTGAGTGAAGCTTCGGGGGTGTAAGAAATGTGAACTGTGCAGTCAATACGGTATGTTCGCACATTCTTATTTTTCTCACCTCACCACAGCCTGTTGCTCTTTTTAATTTTCATTACATCTTCTTCTTCTCACCAACTTTTTCCTCATACCCACTACAGTAGTGGTGGGAAGTAACATGAAGTACATTTACTCAAGTACTGTACTTTTGTACAATTTTTAGGTGCTTGTACTTTACTCGAGTGTTTCCATTTGATGCTACTTTATACTTCTGCTCCACTACATTTCAGAGGGAAATATTGTACTTTCTACTCCACTACATTTATTTACAGTTTTAGTTACTTTTCAGATGATGATTTGACACAATGATTAATATATTAAGCTTTTAAAATACAACACATTGTTAAAGATGAAACCAGTGGTTTCCAACATTTTTGGCTTTTGAAATCTTACAAAAAGCAGTGTGTAGTTGGGGTCACATTTCAGATGTCTATGAGTTGTTAACAGCTCCACCAAATAGTGATTTTTCCCTCTAAACTTCTCACATGATTTCATTTCAATAAATGTTCAAATGATCCAATATGTCACCAAAAATCAAAGATTAGAGAAAAAGTCCAAAAACTGAAAACAGATTTGTGTATCAGAACTTTGTTTTTTCTTCTTTCGTCTCCCATTAATCATCACAGGACCCCTCAGATTTGTCTGGTGACCCTTTGGAGGGGCCCGACCCCTAGGTTGGGAACCACTGGACTAAACTAACTGTATATAAAGTAGTTGAAACTAGCTCCACCTCCAGCAGCTACAACAGTAACATGCTGCTCTAACACTGATGCTTCAGTGTTAATAATCTAATGTTGTCATACATAATAATATATCACTCAGAGGAACCAAACCACTACTTTTACTGCAATACTGTAACTACATCAAGCTGATAATACTTGTGCGTGTACTTTTACTTAAGTAGGATTTTTTTTCATGCAGGACTTTCACTTGTAATGGAGTATTTTTACATTGCTGTATTGGTACTTTTACACCACTGCACATTAGTTGGCCTTTAGCTTCTCTGCTTCTCTGACTTTTATATTTACCATCAATCATTCTGTCCCTATTTTTTTTTCTTTTTAGCCCATGAAGGCTCTGCGGGCCTCAGCCGGGACCTCCCAGCCGGTTCTCTCCAGTCGACAGGTCCAAACTGTTTTCTACCAGGTGCCTGAGCTCAGAGACATGCACCAAAGCTTCTACTCAGGTCTGAAAGTCCGACTGAGCGGACAATGTCAGACTGAGCTCAGTCCAGACCTCCATACGCAGCAGGAGTCAGGTCCGGAGTGGGAGATGAGGCGTTTTAGTGAGGAGACAGAAGAGTTGAAACACAGAGGCTTTGAGCTGATTGTGGGAGATTTGTTTCTGAAAATGGTGAGTTTGTTGTTGTTTTGGTGTTTTTATCCTGTGTCATGCTTCAATTTTTGAAATCCACAAAGAAACTGAGGAAAAGTAGAGTTACCGAACCATTTCTAGATCAACCTCTGGGAAAGTGCCAAGCTTGAAACACTTTGTCTACTTTGTGCCCTTAAGTCCTTAAAATCACTTTCCCTCTGTTATTAAATAGCTTTAAAGTTGCACTTATCAGTATTTTTTAGGGTTTAGTCAATTGCAAATTAATTGCACATTTTTTTATCTGTTCAAAATTTACTGTAAAATGGACATTTGTCAAGTGGTAATACTCTTATCAACATGGGGAACTGTTTCAACTAAAGGAAACATTGGAAAGGGAGAATAAGAAAGCTCTTTGGTCATCATACAGGTTGTGTATATTCGATACGGTGGTGGTTCTCCATGGAAATTTCATAAGTTGTTGGATGCGATCCGAATTATTTCACGCAGACCCTCGTCCTCCACAATGTTAACTGGCCTGTAAGCCGTAGCCACACAATTAGCTATTGTTGTTGAAAGCTTTCTGCTTATAGGTTTGTCCATAAGTTTCCCTCGTACACTATCAAGCATGGTTTGCTGAAAGTAGGATGGTTTGGGGATGACGAAGCTGTCTGCATGTTTAGTGTGCTTAGCTAGCAAATAGTATTTAAAGCCCAGCTCAGACTACAGGAGTTTTGGGCCAATCTAGCCTTGGTTCATCCCTCCTGATAATCAGAGGAGAAATCTGGTCTGGGACCTCGGTCGGTACCGATGTTTGGCCCAGTTTATCTGGCAATTTGAGGAGTTTACAGATCAAATCATAAACCTCCAGAACTGCTTGAAGACTCATCAGGGTCACCCCAATAATTTCAAACATGTTTGATATTTAGGATTTAAAGTCTGAATGATTACGTCATTACTTTTCGAACAGGACCACAATATCTCATACTCTAACTAATCTAATGTTTACATTTTTGCAACTACAGTATGTAGTTTTTATATGAACAAAACGTATACGTAGATATTGTTTCATACAAACAAAACCAAATCAAAGTTTTTACCACAGCAGGAAATGCACAGGTGTGATTAATGACATTAACAAGGGTTCTAAGGTGAAGCCAGCATTCAAAATGCAGAGGCTTGGAATTGGTGAGTGACGCCCTAATGACCACCTATAAATCACCTGTGCTTGGACAGCAATCTTGATTGATCTCCACATAAGGGTGGGCCAAGAACTGTGTGTGTTAAGGGCACCTTGTTGTGAACAAGGATGTGTGCTTCCAGAGCTGACATGGGCAGTATGGGCAGGTGTTGGGGGGTGTATAATGGCCAGGGGAAACAAATAAGAAATAACAAATAAAAATAAAAATGAACAAAGCAGTTTTATGCAGGATTTTGGAGACATAAGCACACTGAAGTCATGAGAACAAATTCCCCCCAGAACAACTATATACATATATATACATATATCCTGTCATGATGGTCCAAATGTTGAATTCATCACATGTCAGGAAAATAATTCCTCTTTATTCATCAACTTCATTGTTTTGCCTAAAAAAATCAGTTTTTTTTTTTAGGTCATTTAAAGGATAATTACTTGGAAGAAACAGAATTAGCTCTAAAAAAAAAATCTCACTGTAACTATTTGAAATATTCGGGACATTAAAATAACCAAAATCCCCAGAGACGATACTGAGGTTGAGCTCAGTGTCCAATATGAACCCGAGTCTGAAACCTCAGAACACTGACCTGAAATAGTCTGCGAGAAAGAAACCGCCAGAGTACTCTCACTGTTGGAACAAATGGTTTCCACATAAAAATGTTTAACTTCCCCAAACAAACAGACAGTTACACACAGTCAATACATGAGTCACATCAGCACATTATGTTCCCAAAGTTTTAATAACTTCTGTTTATTTTCACAATGTGTCTGCATGGCAGCCACACACAGAACATTATACAAGCATGTAAACATAAATACTGTCTTTTCTTTTAGTGCCACTCTTTCATGTCGACTCTGATGACAGAATGACTCTTTAAAATGTTTCTTGATGAATTAAAAGCAGCTTAACCCTCCTGTTGTCCTCGGGTCAAATTTGACCCGATTTCAAATGTTTCTATATCAGAAATATGGATCTAATTGCCTGAAAATCATATGGATGGTTCCATATGGTTCATTTCATTGAATTGTGGGTGTTATTAAAATTTATAGCATCTGTGAACTTTTGTCCTCCCGAGGCAAAATTGACCCGGGAGGACAAGAGTTGCATGGTCGACGGGAAGACAACAAGAGGGTTAAGATTTTCCGAAACGGATTCATATGTATTTTCTTTAAGGATCAAATCCATCATATCCATATAATTATATCCATTTCAATATAATAGCCACCTTAAAGGACCTGCACAGGTGTTCTTAGTTAGTTTGGCTGATTAGACCTTCGCTCAGGTCTCAGCTGGATGGAACAATACTAGGAAGTAAGGCCAACAAACCACATGGGCTATATAAAGAAAAATAAAGGAGTAAGTTGACCAGCCTGGAAAGCTGAAAGAAAGCTGCAAAAAAACTTTCAGGGGAACGAGGGAGATGTCAATCAAGTGCAAGAAAATCAAGTCAAAATGCGGGGAAAGTCTCATCTGTCTCATAGGACAGTGGCTCTTAAACTTTTTCTGTCAAATATTATTATTTTGAATGCATGTTTTTCATTAGTTTCTGCCATGCAAATTAAAAATAGTTAAGCTTCGCTGGAACCGCCAGTGTTTTTATGCACAAAACTCTCCAGCTAGCCTGAGACCCCCTCCTCCCCCCAATTAAGTCTGTCATGTTTCTGAATAAATGTTTGGTAGCATCACGGCATTCTTGTTTTTTTTCATTTGTAAATGAATCAGATTTATAGCGTACGTTGACTTGTAACAGCTTAAAATGCACAAGTGAAAGAAACAACAAACGATGGCTCTATTTTTAGCAGCTCAGGTCTGTTCAATTTTTAGTTTCATTTCACATTTTTCTTCTAGTGGAGCTTCCCCCTCCTATTTTGGGAACTGCTGTTATAACGAATGTTGACACCTATGAAAGTTTTGTGGCTTAAAATGTACAGCTGGTTGCCTAACAACTAAATAGTGTTTCATCATTCTCTGAAATGTTTTGTTGTTGTTTGTTGCATGACAGATATCTTGTTTTGGAGAGAAATTCTGCATCTTAAAAAAAAAAAAAACCCAAATCAATCACTTTGAGAGATTGACTCAGCTGTTCACCCGCCTCCCTTCACTGCATCAATCCATTACATCTGTTATATTGCTCATGCAGGTGAACCAGATCGGTCTGTACGGTGGTTTCATCCAAAACTACGAGGAAGCGGTTGAAGTTGTGAGGAAGTGCACGCAATCAGACCCTCGCTTCCGAACGCTGGCCCAGGTACTACAAGCTCAACACTCTGCACCTCCTATAAGAACAGACTTGAACGCATGAATGCTCACCTAACAAGCTGTCTCACTTCCGCTGCTTTTCCAGAGCATGACGTCAAACAACGGCTCAGACAAAACACGGACTAAATACACGTTTGAAGGTACACACTAAACTGAAATGTGTTTGCTAAATAACTTGTTGGCCGTCACTGTGTCTGATTGTCGTCTTTCTCTTTACAGCTCTACTGTACAAACCTTTGGACAGAGTAACCAAGACCACACTAGTCTTACGTGTGAGAAAACCCAGATTAATTTATTTTTCATTTGTACATTTCTGTATCTAACACTGGGCTTCTGTGTTTAGGCGCCACATTGATAAAACTTAATTTTGGCCTCTTTGTGATCCTGTAGGATCTCTTGAAGGCGACGCCAGTGGAGCACCAAGATTACGCAGTCTTACAGGAAGCTCTGAGGTTGTCACGCAGCTTCCTGTCTGGTGTCAACGAGAGTTCACAGTGCAAACGAGAGGTCACGCTCAGTCACGGCATGGTGAGAACTCACACAGTACGAACATCTGGGTAAATGCATGTAGAAAAACTTCCCGTCATCCTCGCTGCTCACCCCCCACAGTCTGGCCAGTATACGGTATAGAAGCATCAAAATGCACCTCACAACATAACATTTCTGTGTGTGTGTGTGTGTGTGTGTGTGTGTGTATTCCAGAGACGTCAGCTGATGCGTGATGGCTTCGTGGTGAACGAGGGGGAACGTAGTCTGCGTCACCTCTTTCTTTACACCGATCTCCTGCTGTGCACCAGATTAAAACCTGCGAACAAAGGGTGAGTGTAGCACGTGAGGGTTTGTGGGAATTGTGTTCAACATTTCCAGAAGTTAGAAAAACACTACAAGTATTAAAGGTTTTGCGTTTTATAAAGCAAGATACAATCAAAGAAACCGAAATCATGTCATGTATAAATATATATTGCAACGTTTTTGTGTTAAGTGTCTGTCTGTGCTTGTACTGTATGTTCCTCCAATATGTTTTTTTTTTTTTTTGCGTCTCTTTCCAGGAAGCAGGACCAGTACAGGTTCTGCTGGTATCTGCCTCTTGCCGGTCTCAAACTTCGCTGGGTTGAAGATCAGGAACAAATAGCTGACACACACCTCCGATTACACGACATAAGAGCTAAGATGTACCACCTCCGACA
Organism: Thunnus albacares; assembly: GCF_914725855.1. Taxonomy (NCBI): domain Eukaryota; kingdom Metazoa; phylum Chordata; class Actinopteri; order Scombriformes; family Scombridae; genus Thunnus; species Thunnus albacares. The sequence continues at coordinate 14,089,267 of NC_058127.1, read as the reverse complement.
GCAGCTACAGCAACACGCGGTGTGTATGTGAAACGGACAGAAACGCGAAGAGAAAAGAGACAGACCAGTCTTTGTCACAGAGAAATGATTAAAGAAAATGTGTGTGTGTGTGTGTGTGTGTGTGTGTGTATGAAGAAGGGATCCAGGGGTTCAGTCTCGGGAGCTCGCAGCAAGAAGAAACTGGAGCAACATGAGATGATGCTGCTCACACACTTCCCTGTTTACAGGCTGGAGCTACACAGCCCAAGTGACAAGGTACACACACACACACACATTCAAATATATTAGTGCAGCTGCAGTCATCAATAATACAGACTAAAATCAAAGAGAAATGTTTTGTCTCACTGCAGAGTCAAACTCTCCTCTTCTGCTCTTTGTATGAACTTGAAGAATGGAGGGAAGCCATCTACAAACTCACCACAGACAGTAAGTCCGAAACTTTTTGATGATCTATGAGGCTGTGAGTAGAATTACTAGATATAATCAAATCACTAGATGCAAAAATATCTGCTACTCATTTTGTGGCTCTCTTTTTTAGTTCATATGAACTGTATGAAATAAAAACTGGCTTTACACCAAAATATAACTATGCACTCGTCTCGCTCCAGTCATGTTTTCTTATCTTTGATTTATTTAACAAACACATCAGAAAGACAACACTAATGTCTATTAACGGACGTATGAATTCACAATGTGAGGTAGCTTTAATACCGAGGTCTGAACACCTTGTTAGTTTCTGAGAAGTAATGAGTAGTTGAGTGGCATGAAGGTGTGACATAGCAGCTGTGACACACGGCACAGTCTGCATAGGTGAGAAAAATCCCCACAAAAAACGGTTGAAATGTCCTCTGGGCACACATCACCTTTTAGGGCTTGTACAGTGTGTTTCCCTTCGAGCGGATCTTCTCTTTCAGGCTTTGTAAAAACGCTGGCAGCCTGTGAGAAACTGTGTCAGGAAATAACTGATATGGATAATTATGCACAGAAACAGACATCTTGTCTTACAGACTACATTTGCAATTTGTCAAAACAATACTATTTTATTAAATGGCTTGTTTAAAAACTACTGTAAAAGCATCATAATAAAATGTACTGTAATATAGAAAAAATAGCTATTGCCAAAGAATTTTAAACAGGCACATCATCGGTTTTGCACATCAACCGAATGACTTGAGAGAAACTTGAGGTGAAGGGTTTGACAAACCTCATGTACATGTGTGTCTGCGTCAGACTGAACTACTCTGCAGAAACTGAAAATGTGATTGCTGTTATCATCTTGGATCTTTGGAGTCATTTGTAAACTAACTACCGAGCCTGTGCTCTTCATGGTGAAGGAACATGTCAGCCAGTGCAGCGATGTGGCTCATTAATGTGTTTTTAATAGCATTCAGACAACAGAGGAGCTCTGTAGCACAGAGGAATATTATATATCAGGCTTTGGATACACATATGATACTTGTAAGTAGGATGAGTCCATTGTTGACAATAAGAAAAATGTAGAAAATCACCAGCCAAGTCCTTTAATCTGTTTTCTTTTGAGTCACCCAACTTGATGAAAGTGCAATATTAAATTGCTGGACTGCCCCTTTAATGGTGATCCACATGATGCTAAAAAACACACAATTAAACAAAAAGCATTGTGCATTTAAGCTTTTTTTAATGGATAGCACAAAAAACCATAAGATAATGTTACTTTTCATTAAAAAAAAGAAGCTAAAAGTGAAAACTTGAAGCCGTTGTAGCAATTCACATACTGCACTTGCCTTCAATGAGTAAATTTCTCAATACAGTACAGTCACATTTTCACATAACGCTCAGCTCATGGCTCACTCGCACTCGATACAGACGTACGAGCTGTTGTAGGAGGAGTGAGACCTGAACGACGAGGTGAATACTTCTTAATCTGTTTCACACCAACCTCCGGGGTTTGTTGTGACTTCTCTATTCATGATTATACCCAGACAGACATGGCAAGATCTGTTTCACAATGAACAGATGTTCTTTGTTTTTTTCTTTCACACAGGAATGTACCGTTCAGACGCACAAACATCATTTCTTTGACCATCGCTAAGTGTTTTAACCTTTCACACAAGTTCACACAAGCATTCTTACATATTCATACAATGGTTTTCCTCACAAAGCCGAGCAGCCTCAGTTTATTTCTGCCTCAGGCCAGCTATGGAGGCTCTGCTGTATCTGGATTTTAACATGTAATTTTTCTGGTTTTGTCCTTAATTAGAATATTTAGTCTGTGGGCTTCAGTTTAATTCTTTTTTATTATGGTTCTGTAATCTAATCGGTGCCTTTATTCGCCACGTGTGTTTTGTCAGATATAGAAACTGTCCCTCCAGACCTGCTCACCCTCACCGGCGCATGTGTGAAGCTGAGAATGACCCAACAGCCGCCGCTACACACCACCATCACTGGTATAACCGCCATTTCTATCTATTTACCCATCTATATCTCACCACAGAATCACATCCTCCATCTGAAGTACGACGCAATGACGCAGTGAGGTTTAACTGTTCGAACTTTTCATACTGACCTCAAACCTTTTCAGTACCTAATGTCTTTTCTTCATGTCCTATTCAGTTTCACTTCTGTTCAGGACAGTTAAATTAAAAATATATTTCTCTCTCTCTCTCTGTATCTAGGAGAGGACAAGGAGTCGTTGTGTGGGACTCTGAGTGTGGCGATCCACTCTGCCTGCGGCCTGCAGCAACCAGCTTGTATGTTATTGACATATGTTATGATATTATTATTTAGTGAAAAATAAGAGATGTAACATGATAACTATGGTTTCAGAGTGAACTGTAATGTTTAAGGGGGGGGGCAGATCATCTGTGTAAATGATGGACTAGAAGTCAATAGGTCAATCAGTTTTTGGTTCTCTTTTTCTTTCAGGTGTGTATGTGTGTGTGGAAGTAGACGGCTACGAGTTTTACGATAAACAGGCAAAGACACACTCCTCAATCCACAGCCTCAACCCACACTGGGACCAGGTTAGACTCGATCTCTTCTTAACTCAAATAATTCAATCGGTGTATAAACCTGAAAGCAGGAAAAATATGAATGTAGTTCAAGTGTTTCAGTGACTCTGGCTGCCTGACATATGGTCCTGTAGGTTTGACAAACATACTGTAGCAGGCAGATGATTCGCTGAGCAGCGCAAGGTGGTAAATGACTTCTTCATGTCTAGACAGCATCCTACATGTCAGGCTGTTGCTTCAACTCACAGGGGATTAAAAATCCTGCAGTGTGGCCAGAGCCCGGTCCCCGCCGTGCTTTAAACATGATCAGTGGCAGTAAAAAACTGACACTAAACCCGACCGGTAGCCAGGACTGAAAGGCTTAAAATAAGACATGAATGCTCTTGTTGTAGCTTAAGGAACACTGCTGCCATTGTCAGTGTTAAAGCCACCATATTTTCTTTCAAACAGGAGCTGTCTCTCCAGGTGGATGAGGCACAGAACCTGAGGTTGCTCTGTGTGAGTCAGTCCGACGGAGGGGACGATACTGTCCTAGGAAAAACTTCTCTAAAGGTACAAAAACAGATGACTTCAGCTGTATTATCAATCATCTGTAAGGAAAACATATCACAGAAGTGTGCAAATTAAATCAAGAGTCAAAGAATAAAACTGATGTAAAATATCAAAATCTGTGATATTAAAGCTGCACTAATCAATATTTTTATATCAACAAGGGTTCAAGTAATAATGTGTAATGTGAAAGCGGTTGCTTGTAGTGGTGAATCCACAGAGAGTTATCACTGGACTCTTGAGTTCCTCTCAACTTTGTGGAGCGTTTTAGCTTCTTTCAGCTGATAGTTTTGGTTTTAGGACTTTGCGGTTATGATTCACTCTCTTCGTTCTCAGTCTTGTTTCCTGCAGCAGGCAGCAGTTTTCAGCCAAAAAAGCTCTGATAAATTGTTCACTACCTGTCCAGCACCAAACAGCAGACAGATGGTGAACACAGTGGAGCATTTAGTAGCTAAAGAGCCACATATTTCTTTCAGGAGTTGGTGGAGACAAAAACAGCTAAAAGGAGAATAAATATTGGACTTAGGTTCATGAGGCGGCTGGCAACATGACTCTTAATAAATGCTAATGATGTTCTGTGTCTGGTTGATGGATAAATAAGAAACTATTTGCTAACAAGTTTCCTATAATAACTTTAAAAGACGCCCAGAGGAGTTTCTGACCTTGATGCTGTGGTGCGCATGTGGTTGACACGTTAGTCTTGCCAAAGGTTTCGCACTATTCCAATGATCTCCAGGTGGTGGTAACGTGCCATGAAATGCAGCAATGCACCAGAGAAGGCAGAGAGGAAGACTTACCTTATAAACATGGATGTAAAAAATGCAGGATTTAAAATACTTTCCAAAAAAAATCAGCTTTGCAAAGGTTTTATGAGGAAGGAAATGCAATCAACACGTTTGCTAGATGTGAAGGAAACACATAATGTGTTTTGTAACACTGAATATGAAGAGACTTTGTTTACAAGAAATCTCCATGGAAACCTTTTAAGATCAACATTATGTCTACAGCTTATTGTGTTGGCAACACAAGTAGCTAAAAAATCAATGAATGCAAATTTATTTTTAGATATCTTGTGTTTGTCTGTTAGTTGGAATCTAAAACCCTGAATAAGCGATGGAGAAGACAGACTCTACACCTGGGCCAGGTGGAGGTGACCCTCTCCCTGAAGTACTCGCACCACCAGCTTGACCCGCCCAGCTCCGCGGCTCAGCAGCAGCCCGTCTTCGGTGTGCCGATTGAAACTGTGGCTCAGTAAGTGCAAACACTGACCCTGTCTGGGCTCACGAAGGTTTTTTAAAAGGCTCGAAACTGAAAGTATCAGTTCAGTACAGAGTTTTATCTCACTCCCTGTGCTGTTTTTTTTTTGTGTAGCTAGTTTCAGGAAGTGAGGCGGTTTATGTTGCGGGGGAGTGTGGCTGAGAAGTGGAAGTGTGGCATAAGTGGGAGCCTGAAATGAAATGAAATGAAACAAGCAATGCATCATCAAACATGTGAGGTGTATTTCTGAATACTTTGAATCCCCTGCCAGACTGGAAGGAGTGCTGGTCCCCCATGTGGTGCGATGCTGCGTGGAGGAGGTGGAGAGGAGAGGCCTGGGTGAGGTGGGCATCTACAGGGTTTCAGGAACCGCCAGTGACATCAGCACGCTCAAGGCAGCGTTCAACGGCAGTAAGAAAACACACAGCTAAACATTAGCTTGTGCAGATGACTCAGAGTTATTTTCATACACTTCAACTGCTTAAAAAAATTGTTTGTCATATAAACTGTCCAAAGGAAGGACTTTGCATGCATTTCCTCTTCAAAAAAAAGTGTTTAGAAAGCTCCAGATCATTTTTTTTGGGTTGCAACAGAACATTGAACAGTGTTGAATTATCTGATGGCTCATATTTGTGTTCAAGAAGGTGACAAAATGTTGTGCCTTGTGGCTACATGCAGTCAGCTATCAGCCACAGGTCTACATGCTCAGCACCACGGGGAGGTGTTTTCCTGTGTAATGAGGAAGGAGGTTTTAGCCAAATGCAGATCATACTGCGTACTACATATAATTTTTTTAGTATTTAATATTTATCTCATTGCTACTTGCACTCTTTACTACTTTGTACTACTATTCCTATCCTGTTTACAGTTCACAGAAACGGTTTCACCAGTATATTAGTCATTCCTTGTGTGCATTTCTGAAGATTGTTGTCTTGTTCTGTACATTAAGAGCCACTAAACCAGAGTCAAATTCCTCGTATGTGTAAAGATACTTGGCCGACAAAGATGATTACGATTCTGATCGCCATTTGTCTGTCCTGCTCAGATCTGCGTGAGGCGGTAACCAGGCTGAGAAGAGCAGAAGTGAACGTCGTCTCCGGTGTCCTCAAACTTTACTTCAGAGAGCTGCCTGAGCCTCTCATCCCCGCTGAGCTGTTTCAGAGTCTGGCCAGGACGCTGGGTAAGACGGACACATTGCCAACATATGACAAAACAATCATAGAGGTTTCCTCTTTAGGCCTTTTTTCATTTGATATTGACACTTTTTTACAGAGTTGAAACAAAAAAAATGACAGACAAAATGGGCAATAACCAATCTAAATCACTCTGACTTTCTTCCTATCGTTTAATCAAATGTCAATCCTTCAGTAAAGTGAACTAACTGCCGTACATGTATGTGAATTGTTTCCCCCCGTAGAGATCCAGGACTTGAACTCGCGGCTGGTCTCCATGCTGTCCCTGCTGCAGTCCTGTCCTGACGCCAACCGCCACACCTTCGTCTACCTGCTGCACCACCTCCAACGGTCAGAATCAGACAACAACACATCATCACTCCTGTCTTACACTGACAGCAGCTGATAGCGTATCACCATTGTACTCTAATCAGACTGAACTTTCTGTGTTTTCACTTGGAGGTAAAATTGACCTTACATTCTCTGAAATAACTTCAAGATTCATTTATCATCGTTTTACAACACACGATTGTATAACGAAATGTAGTTTGTAGTCCCTTAATGCTACTCACAAAAACAGTTTTTTATATTGGAGTGCAAAGGATGTATTGAGGAAAGAAGCTGTTCTGTAGTCTGGTGGTAAGACAGCAGATATTTCAGTATCTCTGGTGAACAGACCGTGGTTGGGGTTGGTTTTGTCTTTCAGTAACCTTTGCGCTGCTCTGTGCAAGCGGCTCCTCACCTCACTGGTGTCACTGACGCTCGGTAGATGAGTTCTGGGCAGTTTTAATCACCAGCTGCAGAGTGTTGGGCTGTGCACATTTCATGCCAATTTTTTCCAGTCAGGATGCTTTCTATTGCTCCTCTGTAAAAGTTAACAAGAACTTGGGATGAAAATTTAGCCTTCTTAAGTTTCCTTAAGAAATACTGTCGTTTCTCAGCTTTTTTTTCCTAGGGTGGAGATGTTTGATGTCCATGACAGGTTCTCTGTGATGCTGATTCCCAGGAACTTAAAACTGTTCACCCGCTCCACTGATGTAGACAGGGATGTGTGTCTTTGCCTCCTTTTTTTCTAAAATCAAATATCAGCTCCTTAGTTTTGTTGACACTGATCAGTAGTTTGTTCTCTGTGCACCATTCTGCAAGATTGTTGATTTCCTCCCGATATGAACTCTAATCGTTGTTTGCTCTGCAGTCCATAACTGACACGACTTGTTTTACTTAACAAAACTGAAATGCAGCTTTTTTTGTCAACATAAATGTGTGCAGGGTTTGCAATAAAATACAAATTGACTATTTTTTTTTTTTAATCAATTTTTAAAAATCCACTTTCTCCAGAATCTCTGAGAGGCATGATATAAACAAGATGACTCTGCTGAACCTGGCTACAGTGTTTGGTCCGAGCCTTGTGCGCCCCCCTGTGGTTGGACTGGGGCACGACGGCCCCACTATGGATATCTCCCAGGAGGTGGTGATACAGGTTGGCATGTCTTTGGTGTTTGATACAGTATTGGACATCTTCAACACACTGTCTACCAAAATTAACTCATTGCTTTCAAAACAGCTGCAAATGGGAGAATAAAATATAACTTTTAGCGTAGATCAGGGTTGTAGCCAGGAAATTAGAAAAAAACTGAGACCACAGAAAATGTTCCCAACAGGAAACTCTAAATGTCTTTGGAAGCCTTCTCCATGCTGACAGGAATATAATGCTGATTGGGAATACTGAATATAAATATATTTATATGTGGAGTCAGCTTATAAAATATCCACCAAGCTTTGCTTTTTGAATTGCAGAAGATAAACTCTTCCAGGTTGCTAAAAAAACAGCCCATAAATAAATGATTTATGAGCAATTATAATCTTTTAAAAAAAAAATATTTAGTAGGATCAATTAATTCTATTTACTTAAGCTTCTGCCCTGAAATAAACTACACTGAAAGATGTAAAAGTTGAGTAGAGTTAAAAACGCTGCACAATAATATATTATAATAAATAATATAAAACAAATATATTTAACTCCATTGCAAAGTGTTTTGAGTGTTTTTATTCAAGCAAAGACAGGAACTAACAACACAACAGCTCATGTATCACAAGCAGTTACTTTGCACCTACATATTTTTAGCTGTAGTGCAAAGGTTAAGTGATACTTTTATAAACCTGTCTTACTTTCTGTGCGTGTTTTGTGTTCAGGTCCAAGTGGTTTTCTGCTACCTGCAGTGCAACAACCTCCCTGAAGCCCAGATCTCTCTGCCACATGACACAGACGCTGAAGATGAGACCACCCACATGTGAGACCACCATCTGTGTCCTGATGTGTGTGTGTGTATGTGTACAAAATTTGAATAAAGACTGTAGGACAATAGATTTATTTATTGATAAAATATGGACAGACACTGTTCTTTTCTTTTAACTTCTTTAGCAACTTTTAGTAGAATTTTGTGCATTTTAATGAGTCTGGTTCAGCAGGTGATCACATGTGAAGATATTTAAAAAGACTTAAACTCATTCCAGACTTCCTCCATATGGGATATCAATACTCTAAGACAGAACTATTTGTATTTAACTATTTTACATTCTAATGTCTCTGTAGATATCTTGAACATATGTGTGAACAATTCAATTTAAATCTGTTAAACTCAACAGTACACTAACGTTTCTGTCTATAATTTGAGTTTCAAAGTGGAAAAATGTTTCATCTTTTTTGAATAAAACTGGTCAGAAAGTGAAAATGTTTTTGGTACTGTGGTGTTCTTGGTATTTGACGGACTTGGTGGAACAGAAAATAGTGTGAAGTCGAGCAAAAGTCGGGGTTGCAGATGTTGTAAAAAAGTCAGGGGTCACCTCCCCGAGCCTGAAATCCAATCGGTTATGGTTCAGTTCCAACTAGACGGAGTTCACCACAAATTGTACGCCTCCATAAAAGTCATACACACTCAGTCATACAGCATGTTGGAAGCAAACACACACACACACATACGGCCCATGTTCGACCCATCCGCACAACAGATGGGAGTCTCTTTTCAACCACACCACCTGGACGGGCCGGGTTAGTGTTACCTCCAACCTTTTTACCCCAATACCCCCTCTGAGTCTTTTGATCGCTAATCCTGGATCCCAAGTCCAGCTTTCCCAGTACTAACACACTCTGCCGTGTGTGCGGACGCCATAACAACATCCAGAATAAGTCCCCCTAAAAAAAAAACAAAAAAAACATGGGATCACCCGGGTGCCTCTGGCGTCATAAATCACCTGTCCCCTCTAACACAGCGGCTGCCAAAATAGGGTTCCGCTTGACGACAACAAAGACAAAATGAGGTTCCCATTGCAGACTACAAAGGGAACAGAGCCGAGGAAGGCCTGAGACATCCCAGACACTTGTGACCAAAGACTGGACCAGACGACTGGTCGACACCTGGGGATTGTGGGAAAATGTTTTAATGGGAGAAGTCAGATTCTGGCTCTGTGACAGACTGTACAAGCATTACACAGTAACTTCATTTATATGGAATGTCTTTACTATATATTGTGGTTGAGTTGTTTTTATAAACCTGTTTTAATAATTAAAGTAAGAAAGAAACATGAACCTCCACCTTTTACTATATGAGTTAATTTCCTGACCCTTTGACCCCTTAACTCTTTTTCTTTTAAAAGTGCCATTAACTTTATTTAAATTACATGTCTTCCAGCCTTTCAACATTGCATGATAATATCAATTCTTTATCTGCTTCATCAAACACTTTATTGAAGCTGCTGCATATGGTTTTGAGTGAATGAAGAGTGACAGAAACATGGGTGAAAGCTGTGAGGATGGAGGCAGTGATTTTGCTCTTGATAAAAGCGTTTCACTACGATACATTTGGCATCAATTTGTATGAAAACACAAACTGCTGGTGTGCACATGTTTGCAGCATATGAGTGTTGTAGTGTAGCTATGTGTGTGTGTGTGTGTGTGTGTGTGTGTGTGTGTGTGTGTGTGTGTGTGTGTGTGTGTCATGGAGTTGCTGCCCGGAGCTGCGCCATGCTTGATTAGTCCTAATCTAGCTGGGAGTCGGGTTGCTGTGTCGGCGGCGTGTCTGTATGGAAGGCATGCAGGCAGCGGATCACAGGGATTGACCCTATGCCTCTCAGGTTAACAGAAGCCCTATGTGTGTGTGAGTGAGTGTGTGTGTGTGTGTCCCAAAAACAGTGTGACGGTGAAACTTGCTGAACTTGGGCTTGAGCTCCTCGCAATGACAGATTGGGTGTGAGGAGAAATATACAAGCCTGAGAAGAGAGTAAAGTGAAATTTTAAGTGTGTGTGTGTGAGGAAAAGGAAATGAGAAAATATTTAAAAAAAAAAAAAAAAAGTGTGTGTATTTGCAAGAGGTCTAGTTGAACTTTGGCTCCGGCAGCAGTGCACGAGGAGTCACCTCTCGTAAAACGTACCCTCAGCAGGTTGTAAACATAATATCACATACTCACACACACTCAGACACACACACACACAGATCTGCATTTTTCCATATGCAACCAAAACATTAAGCCTGCTTTCGTCCACAGCGCCTCAGAAAAGTGAGTGTTGTCGGTTTAACGTGAACAAAGCCGCAGACATCGTGCTCTGCCTGCAGCAGAATGAGCTGAAGGCTTAAGCTGTCTGTTAGTGTCTGTGTAAGTGTGTGTGTTTGGGGAGTTTTGGGATCAAACCCTGATGTCGACAGAGGCTGCACCGAGGAGACGGCCGCTGACAGGTGCTTCCTGCAGCAACGCAGCAGGTGCTTTGCTTTCACACACACACACACACACACACACACACACAAGGGCAGACACTTTGCCTCCAAGACATGATTGTGCATGTACTGACACACACACATTCTCATTTGTCTGCCTTCCCCTTCCTCTTGTCCTCTGACACACACACACACTTGTATTATTATACTTGTGTGGATGTGACCTGTAACCATGCGCTCTACATAGAACGACAGCGTCTCGGCTGTTGTAATAAGTTTGTTTTTGTTTTCTTGTGCAAAAACATCTTAAGTTTCTTCATCTCAATGGTAAGCTCCTTTTTAAAATGATGCATTTTGAGTCTTGAGGGGCTGGAATTTCACCAGTAGTTGTTGTTGTCACCATTTCATGATACTTTCTTTATCTAAAACAAATGCTAATGCTAAGCTTACTTTGTTGCTTTCATAAATCTTGCTCAAATGCCACGTTCAGGGAAAGTGAATGGGAAACTATTTTGGGCAAGAGTATCAAACCATAAAACTGCATCGACTGCTTTTTTTTTCACCTCTATTAGACCTTGTGAATATTCACTCTCTTTTAGCTCTGTTTTTGGTCTCCACCAACTCCTGAAGGAAATAGGTCTCTAGCTGCTAAATGCTCGGCTAGCTAGCAGCTAACTTTGTCTGCTGTTTGGTGCTGGGCAGGTAGTGTATGGTGAGTTTCTAGAGATTTGTCTACAACACTGATGAGAGCTGTGAGACTCAACCAAAACACTAGAGTTATGGGCCATAAAACCAAAACAATACGCTGAAAGACACTAAAACACAGCATAGATCTGAGTGGAAATGCAGAGTCAGGTGATAATTCTCTGTGGATTTGTCACTATGATTGGCCTCTTTCACATTATACACATTTGCCATTTGTTCTGTTGTTGATATAAGATATTGATTAGTGCAGCTTTAAGTTCAAGGTTTCAACTATTTATCTGTATTTATGATAATTTAGATATTTTTAATGCAAATTCTTGATCATTCTACATGTTGAATGCCTACATTAAAAAAACAAACAAACTGATGTATTGATTTTAAAATAAAGCATGAACAAAGGCCATATGTCTTGCTTGCATTTTTGGGTAGAACTATAATTTTTTTTAGCTAGGTGTAGTTGACTAAGTAGTTGACTTCAGTGTTTTTTATCAGTCAGAAGGTCATACTCATGATAAATTTGACATGACAGCAAACAGGCATTCAGTAAGGACAAACAAAATGTCCTCATATTGGAGGATTTGCCTGTTGATTTTCTGTCCCTGCATTGATGGGGCTCGAAGGGGAAAAACAGCTATTTAAAAAAATATATCTTAACCTTTTTCCAGAGCAGTCTCTTCGATTTTTCTTCTGGAAGGTGTGAATATAAGTAGTGTGCGACAAAAAATTTTGTGATCTGCTTGTTTGGTAGACCATGTTCGTTGAGTGGCCCCATAAATCCTTGTGAGGATGTTTGGACCTCAAAAGACCACAAAAACAAGTGTTACACACACAGCCTTCTCATCAGTGTACTGTATGATGGGTCCCACTGAGAGGTCATCAGTCAGCGAGTCTATTTTTCTCTCTTTATTTTCAATCACAGGCTTCAACACAGCGGCACGGCCAATCACTGACACCACTACCACCAACACAACATGGCTGCTCAACAAATAGGAGCTCTTCCATCTGTCTTAATGTACCCCCAACAACACCATTTCCCCTGGGCTATGACGCCACATCTCCCAAATGGAAACACAAGTCATGACGACAGGTCGGGCCGATGCTTTTTAGATCCATATCTGAGCTCCTGATCCTCTATCTGAGGATTCCTACATGGTTAGAAAATGAGGCTGAGGTTAGTTTGGTCTCCGTGTCAGCTGTCCAATGAGAGAGCAGATTGTAGATAGTGTCAATTTTCCCAAATATTGTACAGTGTGTAAATGTACATGCAGTATGTGTGTGTGTGTGTGTGTGTGTGTGTGTGTGTGTGTGTGTGTGTGAGTGAGTGAGTCTACTGAAGCTTGCATTACTGTTATCACAATCTCTCCAACTATGCAAAAATGTTATCAGGGCAGGAAAAATGTGTCTTTTAGAAAATAGGACAAAAGTGTGCATATTTTTATGCATGAAAAAAGCACAAAATAAGGCTCCGAGGACGTTGAAAGAAAAGAATATCCTTATAAATATTGTTGTTAAAAAAACCGAATTGTTTTCTAAATGTTGACCAACATCAACAACGTTACAGCTCAAGTTTATATGTAGTTTAAAACCATTTTAAAACCATGTTAATTAAAAATTTTAAATATGAGAAGTATGAGTGCCAAAACATTGCATTGACAGAATTTAGGTATGTTTAAAAAAACAAACAACAAAAGTATATCTTTGTTTTTATTTTTATAAAATGAAATTTCTGAATAGGCTTTGGTTACATTTGTGTGTATCAAATGTGAGGTAGAATATTTATCATTTTATAATTTTGGTAAATCTGCACATTCTGTATCTTCTTTGTTTATTTAGACTGTCAGTTTTCTCTTTGTGTGTGTGTGTGTGTGTGTGTGTGTGTGTGTGTGTGTGTGTGTGTGTGTTTTACACAAAGTAATCCAAGCAATAAATATGATTCAAACAATATTTTAAAAATATATTTATAAGACAAAAATACTTCATGGCATTTCAGTAAGAGTTTAGTCAGACTTTAATTTTCTTTGGTAGAAAATATTAAAATTCTCATAACTAATATTTCACATACACATTTGAATATTTTCATCATCATTGAACTGCAGAACTCAGTGCAACTAATTTAAGTTAAATATGGGCACTAGTGTTTCTTCACATTGTTAGATGAGCAATTGAGCGTCACATAACAACAAGTGTGTGTGTTTGTGTGTGTGTGTGTGTGTGTGTGTGTGTGTGTGTTTTGTAGGGATTTGACTTTATCTATATGAGCTTCCTCTTGGCTGGAGAAGCACATTCACTCCTGTTTCTCCTGAAACCTTCAGGAACAAAACAGTAAAAAGTCTGAAAAGAGTACATTCTTCCAAATGTCCAGAAACATGAAGGATAAAAGTCCAAATCTCAGCCAACCTGTTGTTTTTATATTGTCTTTTTTTCATGTAGGACTTTGAGTAGAACACACAAGAGTGAGCGTAGAGGTCAAGGGGGTCACCTCTGTGGATTTAACCTCACTGTCTGTGTGAGAGTGTGTGTGTGGCGCCACTGATGTTTGAGTGTCTTTCTCTTTCACACCATCAGGCTCGCTGTCTTTCTCAGTCAGAAGGTGAGGGGGGATGTACCCAGACTGGGGTTTTGAGTGCTCCCTGTTGTTGTCGGGGGTTTTTTCGGGACAACGGCCCCTCTTGTCCTGCCCCCGGAAGCCCCTGAGTTTGGGGCTCCAGTGTTCCCGCCACTGGAGGGCCAGAGTGGAGCGGTCTGCCACCAGGCGACTCTCCCCAGGGCTCCAGCCCCGCTCTCCCTCCTCGGCGCCGATCAGGAGGAAGGTCCGGCCCACGTGGAGGGCCGGGCAGCCGCAGGAGAGGTCACGGTCGGGGACCCAGAGGGACTGGGGACCTCTGCGAACACGGGAGTTGGCCCCCGTGCGGAAGACGGTTTGCACCGAGATGGAGAACTGCCACCAGGGACCTGAACGCTCCATCCCTCTCACCTGCACCTTCAGCACTGAAACACAGAGAACGGAAATGTATTTATTTTTAATTAATGATAAATTTATCTTATTTTTGATTACTAATTGTAATTTTTATTTGACTAATATGACCACCAAATCATCAAATTTACAATTTACAGTTATATTACTTCCATTTTCTGTGTAAATAATTTTGTTTAGTATTGCCTGAATGTGCATTATAACGTGTTGTAAAATAAATATAAATATGAATAAATGAATATAAAGATACCAACCGTAGTCCTTGAGACAATAGGTCTCCAAGTTCATCTTGACTTTAACCTGGGAAGGCTGGCAGTAGGACACACACTCCTCCGCTACATGAGAGAGAGAGAGAGAGAGAAGGAGAGTGAGGGAGGGAGAATGCATCAAATGAGAAGGTATCATTTCATAGCAAGCATATCAGCACATGTCTTTTCCCCTAATTACAATATGGCTGCTTGTATTTGTCATCACAGTATCCTGTGTCTAACAGATGACTCCCGGCTGCAGCAGGTGGGACATTCCTCAAGTCACCACTAGGAGGGAGTGGTTAGCTACTGCGTGAACACAGCTACTTAGTATAGAGTTATACTGTAGGTATATTTTTGTTGTGAGATTTGATCCAGTAGAGGACGTCAGTACTGATGAGGTGACATTAAAAGGGTGGAGAGTGAAAAGCCTACTGTAGGCAGCGAAAATTCAACTTCATTAGAGTAGAATAGATAGAACTGTCTTGTCTCCACATTACATGCAACATCTGATGAAGTATTATGTATTATTTCTCACAATTAAAATTTGTGCCTAATAATCAAGTTTTGAGTCACTTTTTTTCATAGTAAAACAAGGTGCACAGGTGCAAAAAGACATCAGGAGAAATAAATAGACAAAAATGGCAAATAAAAGTAGATTAAATCAAATGTAACCTAAAAGAAAAATACAGGATAATATATAAAACATATATATGAACTACATAGCAATCTAAAATAGAACATACACATGAACAGGTGGATTTTAAAGCTTTCAAAATAAAATAAAGCTTTAAAATAAGTGAACAGGTGAAGGAAATAGAAGAAAGAAAGGAAATCCTGCATTCAAAATATTACCTATGTAAGTATTATCAGCAAAACAGGCAGTTAAATAACAAACATACATGAAATATCATATTTTATAGACTCGATAAAATATAATATGCAGTGAAACTATGACTGTTAAATAAATGTAGTGGAGAAAAGCATATATATATATCAGAATTATACTAAAGTATAGTACTTGACCACAGCCTAAGGGTCACTTCTTATGAAATGGATTTTCTGCATGCATCTACTCACCTATGCTGTATTGAGGCTGGTACACTGGGGTCGGAGCGACCTCTTGAATTCCTGCAAACATAAATACAAATTCATACAAGTGACAAGAGCAGATACACTGAGAAGCTTCTTCATACCTAAATGGGCTGTCAGGTTGCGTGTATGTGTGTGTGTGTGTGTGTGTTATGTGTGCTATGTCTGAATGCCTCCCGGTGCGTGAGGTATGCTCACTCCGAAGATAAGCAAGTGTCAAAATGACTGCGTGTGTGTGTGGTCCTTTTATGGTCTAGAAACACACTACTTGACGCTCACTCGAACACACACAGAGATACAAACTTTACTTTTGGAAGTTTAATAAGGTCGAACCATCATTTCTTGTATGGTTTTGTCTCAAACATTGAACAGAGAGTCAAATAAAGTTTTGCTCCGTGACTGCGTGCGTGTCTGTGAACTTGCTGGTCTGCCCATACGTTATCCAGGCCTCTTGTAAAAGTGTGTGTGTGTGTGTATGTGACAGTGTGGCCATATATTACCAAGCTCACACACTCTGTTCCCCGTCCGTGTCCTGTCCTGTCTGACACAACTGGGCCAGTGACATCCTACACCCCCACCCAGCTGACTGTCCCCCCTTCTTAAAGACAGGAAGGTGATGCACATACAGTATAACTGAGAGGTCCAGTCAGGGAAATGAGGGTATCGTTTTTTTATACTAGTGCCAAATTAAGTTCAGTACTGATGCCAAAACTTCTTTCGACATCTGACCCAGGGATGTTTTTCTACAAACCCTATTGTCATTCAAAAAAAGAATCCAAAGTTGTACAGACACCTTTTTGCCGGTACGCACTGTGTTTGAGTGTGCACAGTAATAATTATGTGAATCATCCTCATGGAGCGAAAGCTTCCTCTTGCTTGCTCTGTCCAAAGAGGTCAGAGGTCAGATTTGGCAACAGATCAGTGCAAGGATTTTCCATTTGTGCCGGACATTTGCTTACTGAAATGGACCCTGCCTTACAAGAGCAGATAGCCGTAACTACAGAAGCAATGAAGCTGAGAAAAAAGTTCTTAGGCTGGAAAACTGTAACAGAAAGGTTGAAACGCCTTCATTTTATGCCTTTGAGGTTTGATTATTTTACTCCCCAGAAATCACTGCAATAGAACCTAAATAATACCAAAAAATAAAGATACTACACTACAGAGTGCAAGGGACAGTACAAAAGCTACAAACAAAATGTGAAGTAGTTTGTTTATGAAAATAAACTATTTTGATTATTCTACATATAGATAGCAGGAATTAAATGTGTGTTTTTCTAGGTGTCTGTCTGTCCATTTACTATAATAATTTTATATCGAAACAAATTAATTTTAATTTATATCCAAATATGTAAAGCCATATAAATGACATAAATCCCACTAATCCAGAGCTGAGGCGGTGACATCTGCTAATGTAGTTACGTTAGCTTAAGCAGGAGTTTAGCTCCGTGTTTTTTCTCCGTCATGGTTGGATTTTTCTCCTGCCTCATTTAGTTATGTGGGATAATTGAATTCAATTAGTAAATTATTCCGTTAATCAAAATGGGTATTTTTCATTTAAAGATAACTAAATAAAGTAAGTAAATTTAGTTCCTCAATTTTTCAGTGTCTCGATTTTGATGACATATGTTGTTACTTTAATTTTGTTTTTGTAGGGCGAGACACATATTTAATCCTGTGAACTTCCTGTGCTCAAGGTGTGGACGAAGGGTTCAGTTGGAGATAACTTTAAGTTTAGCCTGGCTGCTGCGTGCCTTTTAGTCTGTCTGATGAGAGGAGAGAAGGCGAGGTGGCGGTGGGGGTACAGTATAGATGCTATACATAGCCTGAGATGGTCTGGCAGTAAAAACAAACAAGGTTTTCTTTCACTCACTCCTTTCACTGGGAGTTATGAATCTGGGCCCTGTGATGGGGGCGTTTGGAGCCTTGCAACAGGTGTGAAGCTCGCCACTGCTGGCTCCGGGCTTACACAGTGTCAGTGCTTGTGTAGTTGTCGGCACTCGTGCAATTAGCCGTGGAAGTACACGTGGATTAACGCTCACGGCTGAAGTTCGGTGCTGCCCGGGCGCAGAGATATGAGTAGCGACAATGCACTTGATCTGATGCTGATCCCAGATCAGATGGAGATGAGGTTTCCCTGTAGTGGTCAGCTCATGTTAACGCTGCTATGGAAACCGTCTCTAGGGATGATGAAAAGGGGACATGCTGGGAGATTGGGCCAAATTAGTTCGGACAGCAGCGGCCCCTTTTAAACTGAGATAGTATTTGATAAAGGCTTAGAGTGTTTGATAGGAGGTTTAATCCATTTAGGCCATGAGCAAATGAGTTTGAAGGAGACATTAAAGAGGTCACTTTGTCATGACTGACAACAAACTAAAAGTTTGTGATTAAAAGAGCTGGCGGCATATAAATGCAGAATGATAGATGTGCAGAAAGACTCTTACTATTCATATAGAAAGAAGAAGTAAAATCTGTTCCTCATTAAAAATCATACTGACATTCATTACATCACAAATAACAAAAAATCCAGCCTTGCAACATAACCTTATGCAACAATGTGTCATGTGATTAACACCAATTGTCTAGAAAGGATTGTAAATCTTTAAGAAATTATATAAAATTATCTAGACAACTTGTTTAGAGGCCTTTAATGAACACCATTTCCCACAAGCCCAAAATCACTGTGGGTAGTGTGGCATTCATGTGGCGGCGGCATAATTGGAAAAATGACTTCCCCATGGGGAAAATTCATGTATACGCCAATGTCAAGTCGGAACAACTTGGAAAGTCGGGCGAAAAAAGTTGATGTTGTGGTTTTAGGGAATGTTCTGGTGCAGCAACAAGTCTGGTACAAAATACAACACATCTTCTTTGTAGCGTCCATATTGTATTCCGCATTACGACCTGAAAGCTCAAGAACACACCGAAGTCAAGAGATTGACTAAGGAAATGGGACCATCCGAGGAGCACATGAATGCAGCATTCTTTTGCATTCATGTCATATGGGAGTTACCATAATTACAAATTTGGCTTGTAAAATAGCGTTCATGTCAACCTCCAAAACATAATTACAACTGGGAAACTGAGATTGTTCTATCCCACTTGGCATCTAATAATACGGAAATGCCTGAAAACCAAGTGAGCATGGAAAGTCCGTTGTCCAAAGTCCATTGTTCAATGTAATTAAAACCAAATTTAAGGAATATAATGTAATTTTGCCAGTTCACAGTATTTTAAACCCTCATTCAACCACCTCAGTTATTGTACAACCTTCCTGAGTTTTCAGATGACGTGAACGCTGGTAAGTCCTTAACATGGGAATCTTTCCAGTCCTTCCCATCCATCCGACAGTGCGGGAATGTGGCATAAAGTTGGACAGACTGGGCTGAACTGTGTGGATGTTTTTCAGACAACATGTTTACGATTATTTAGAATGAAATGTGATATGTGCACCACTATGCTGTAAATTTTTTTCAGAAAAACTAACCCTTCATTACAGATGGCATTGAGTTATAGAGACAGCAGCTATCCAAGATATGACATCAGGACTTCAGCTCTATAAAGGCAGAAAAGAGACACTTTTCCAAAATCTGGATGAAAATCAATATATATTACTGTGTGAAAAGGTGGCTCCTTGCCCTGGTTCCCAACATTACTAGTTTTTTTGTGTTAAATCACTAATTTTAAGTCCAAAATAATGGAATACTGGTTTAATTTGGGTGGTATTTATTTCACAATGTTTTATTTTGTTGAAGAGCTTCAGTCCTACTGTGATTTCTTTGAGTTTTGTGATGGTGGGCAGATTGTATGATCGGATGAGACGTTATACGGAGGTCCTGACTCAGTGTGGTAATTAAAGATCCCATGGCAAAGAGTAGGGGGTTCCCTGGTGTCCTGGCAAAATTCCCAACCTGGCTCTCTCCATCTGGCCATCTAATCATCCTTCACTGTAACTGGCTCAGTGATTTCCTCCTTCTGTACCTCAAGCTGATGTATGGTGAACGTTCTGGTGCAAAATGTCTGTAGTGCATCACCCAGGTAGGTGCTACACATTGGTGGTGGTTGAGGTGAGTTTCTCCCCTTCACTGTGAAGTCCTTTGGGTATCAATATAAAGTGCTATATAAATGTAATCCATTCTTCTTCTTCTTATTATTATTAGTTAGGTGAGGCTGTCAAGGTAAAAGGCCAGTCACTGGTCAATTGGTAGATGGAGTGGGGAAGAGAGTATGAGGCAGCTTGCTGTGACGCTGCAGATTTATTTGTTTGTTTGCTTTGGCTTAAGTTATTTTTGTTGAATTTCCTGGTGTTCATTTTTGCCTGTTTCGTTAATATCTTTGTAAATAAACATCACATTTTTGTACATTTTCCCGCCTCCTGATCTGCTTCTTTAACATCCTTTTGGTGCCAAACAGCAACTGCCCTTTATATGGGGTGACAACATCCTTGAGCTGTGAGACAGGAGACTTACGTATGCAGGGCCGTAGAGGAGACCTGCCCTGTTTGAATCCCAGGGCACAGCGGTTACACCTGAGGCCGGTCACTCCTTCTCGACACAGACACTGACCTGATGTCTGGTTACACCACCGACCCACCGCTCCCAAAGCATGGCACTGACACGCTGGAAAAGATAATGAGAAAATTAAACAACTGATACTTGATGTTGATACTTCATGGCATTGATATTAAAGCAACAATAATTTATGTTTTTGGTCAGTTACAGGTGGTGGCACAAGCTTATCTCCTCTTTGTAAAGTTGCTGTGGTGAATATGTTATCAATCAGTTGCCTATTTACATATTTAGCAGACATGCAACAACATTAGCATTAACTTGAAGTCATATTTCAAACAACCTGACAAATTTAAGTCCAATATTTACTCTTCTTGTAGCTCTGTTTTTTGTCTCCAACAACTCATGTGTAAAATATCTGGCTCTTTAGTTGCTAATATCTCCATTATGTTCACCAGCTAGCTAACGTTGTCCATCTGCAGCCCAAAGCTGGGAGGGAAGTGTGCAGTACATTTATCAGAGCTTTTCATGTTGCCTGCTATTACTGGAAACGACACTGATGAGCGCACTGAGAGTAAAACAAAACAAATACAGTTGGGGACTGGGAAAATCAAAACAATGAGCTAAAAGACACTAAAGGTCTCTGTAGACCTGAGGAGAACTACAATATATGTTCTGTAGGCTATGAAGCTAGTCTGGAAATAAGCACGTTCAGTTGAGTTGCCCTGGTTTTGTGGAAAAGATGATGCATCAAGATGTAACAGAGAAGTTAAATATTTATTTTCTTATTTTATTCAAATGATCTCTTTCTAGTTGAAACAGGATGTTGAGGTGGGGTATGATTAGCATTACAAAAAAGTCTTACAGGAATCCTGCAGGATTTTATCGCTTACATGAGCAATAATATTAAGCTGTACAACAATTGAATAGACAGTCTGTTTAATTTGATTTGAGCTGAAAGGAGAGATTACTTTGACTGTTTTGGTAAGAGTCTATATTCATAGCTACTAGTTATAGTGTCAGTTCATTGTGTCTATGGCAGGGATTTTCAAAGTCTTAGACTGTAGGCCTCCCTGCACTCAACAACTGAGCCAAGATAGCCTGATATTGCTGTTTGACATAACTTTGGACTACACCAAATACATAAAAAAGTCTGTCTGTTTATTTGTCTCTGACTCCAGGAAAGTGGGAAATTCCAAAACTACTGCATCTCTGAACTATCTCTTTAACCAAATCACACACATTTAGGCTATTCTACGTGATCTCCTTTTGATAACTAATGTAATAACTAATGTACTTTTATCATTACATACTATTTTTTCTTCCATTCACTGAGTCTCCCCTGAAACTGTTTGGAGCTCCTCAGGGGAGGCCCACCGCCCACTTTGAAAACCTTTGGTCTATGGGAAAACCTGATCTTAAAATCAAAGTCTGTTGAACAAAAGACATGACTGGGCAACAGGCAGGATTAAGAAGACCATCAATCAGTGACAGACCTCAGGTTTAATCCTGCATGACAGCAGGCATCTGTCCTTCTCCCTGTCTGTGTCCTTGAGCAAGACACAAGACCTCTACCGACACCAGAAAAGCTATTTTATAGCTCCCCTCATGGGTAAACAAAGACAGATTCCTCAGTAGTGTTTTAACAGAATATCACGTCATGGCAGAGATGGTTTGGTTTGGTCAACATTCTTATATATTTACATGTCAAACCAAACAACCAACAAGATGGAGAAAGGTGATCAATGTGCCATCAAGAACGGAAAGTTTGATCATAAAAGCAGACAAAAACTAAACTAATTGGTTTTCTGTTGTTTCTTTTGATGCTGTATAACAATTACTGCCTGGATTTGCTGTGATTTACATTGCAAAGCTTTTTATTTACCAGTACTATCAAGGGATAAGACCCAATGAGAGAAGACAGATAGGGGCAGAGGAAGCCACACTTCAGCAGCTCTGTTCACACTCCAATAATGTTTAAACAAATCCTTACAACAAATCCAAACAACCTGACTGGAGAAAATGAGTAATTGGTCACTGAAGGGTAATTCAGTGAAATATAGCATCAATAAATTAAAGGTGAAATGTAAGACTGTGTGTTGGAAGAATAAAAAAATAGAGTTTGCTATAAAAAAAAAAGTGATAAAATGTAGTCATGTTTGATACTAGATCATATCTGTTTTCATCCCTGCACGTGTGTCTAGCTCCCAGAATGCCCCATTAACTCTGGATATATTAGTCCCGTGGTCAAGCTTTCACACGAGCATGCCGAAGTGTCACAGTTACTTAGGACATGTGACCAGTCAAAGGTCAGAGGTCACGGCAGATGCCAACCGGTGGTAACGATGAGGATACAGGTGGCAGCTCAGTGGGGTTTGTGTGTAGTTTTTTTTGTGTGTGTGTGTGTGTGTGTATCGCTAACAGGAATAGCTAGCCACTCTCACAATGTAACCACCCCATAAACACTTCTGTACGCTCGGACGGAGACAGAGCAAGCGTGTAAACACACACAGAGAGAGCATTCAGACAGTCAGACATAAACGCCGTCGGTCACACTCTGATTTTGCTTTTTATCTTCCACAAATGCAGAAAATGTTAGTTGTTAAGGTTACATGTCATGCATCCATGCATGTGCACAAATACACAAAGAGGAAAGCGCTTCCTCTTTCCCGTTGACCCGGCCCCACACACAAACACACACACACACACTTCTAGTGACTGACGTTGGCAGGCCTTGCGGTGGTGCAGCGGCTTGCTGTGGTCGCGGGTGTATCCATTCTGACAGTATTGGCAGTGGCGTCCGGCAGTGTGGTGGCGACATTTCTGACACACGCCTCCGCTGCGCCGTCCCGACTGCTGAAACACCTCCATGCTGAAGCGGCACTTGTTTGAGTGGCCGTTACACTCACAGGCTGGACAAGGGAGACAATAATGTATATAAGTGAACAAAATCAGATGCTTTGGATTGGTTCCTTTTTTAAAGGGTGATGAAAAATAAGATGAATCTTAATGTAACTGGTGGCATCTGCGTTGTGCTGGTTAGTGATGACCATGCTATGACACTGTCACCTATTTGGTGCTAATTTTTTCATTTTATTTTGACTGGAACAGATGATAATGCATTAATACAATTTCCTGCTCCAGCTCATCAGCCACAGGAGAATAGTACAATAGTACTAATAGTACTAATCAACATCATGCAGATATCACTGGTCACACACAGACACATTAAAATATTTCGACATATTCAAATTAATTAAAAAAGTTACAAGTCAAGCAAAACGTCAGCTATAATTACAACTTGTGACCTAGTACTTATATACTGTATATTAGACTAGTTTAAATGTGAAAGCTGAAAACAGAATTTCTGGCTTTAATATTTTCAGCAACCCAAAATAGTATTGTATTGGTTTACAATTTTACAAAAATGTACACATTTTATAAATATATCTACTATTTTCAACTATATACTATGTATAAATGTATAATATTTTGTTTTAATTTTTTAGATCAATATTTTATTGATTTCTATACTTTTACAAGTGTTTGGAAAGAGAAAAAACTAGGGAAAAAATACCGGAATAAAGCAAAAAATCCAATCAAATGTTCACTATTTGTATGTGTAACTACCACACTCATTCCCCATTGCTTGTACCCACAACCCCTATAGTACTCATGTAGTAGTAGTAGTAGAGATATGCTCTGTTGTGTTGTATCGTGTTATGTATTGGGCTGCATATCTCAAAAATCTTTCTTTTTTTAAAACAATGAGAAAAAATCATACAGGGAAAAACTTGACGTTATTCTTTAACACTGTTTTTGATCCAGGACTCACCAACACAGGGGTTTGGGTGAGTAGGTGTAGCTCGATGCCAGGGTCTGTCAAAGTAGAAATCCTCACACACATCACAGTCTGGCCCCGCTGTGTGATGCTCGCACACACACACTGCCCGCCCTGAGTCGTCACGGCGACATCTAGAAGCGTGTCCGTTACATTTACACCTGCCCCCTACTTGCAGGTCGGAGAGGGCCAGAGGAGCTCGGCCTGGAGAGATAAAAGCAGATGGTGGAGCCACCTGCAGATTTCTGGAGCTTTGTCTCATGTTGAGAATATTGTTTCTCCGCTTCCTCAGTTCCCGCCCTTTGTTGCTCCTGCTCCGCCCATTAACTGTCCAATTACAGACGTCATTTTGGCAAGGTGGCCAAGGATTATTTTCCTTCTTGCGGCCACGCCCCCTGCCTTTCTCGCCTTTCTTTGAAGATGTGAGCGTGGCTGAGCTGAAACTGTCCCCGCCTTCCTTGCTGGTCACATTGTGTCCATCTTCATCTTGACCTGACCCTTTAGAATGACCCTTCCGTCCAGGTTTGTCCATTTTCTCGCCTCTGTTCCTCACTCTGATCTCTGAGTTTTTTGTCTCCCTGTTGAAAAATGCCAGTGTATTATCTGTCTTGTCGACCTGATCTCCAGTGTTTCCCTTGTAGCCCGATCTCCACCCCAGAAACCCAGTCCCCCTTTCTTCCTCTGTGCCATCACGCCATCGTGGTTCTTCCTTTTTATCTGAGCTACCCACTTTGGCCTCTTTGGACACTTTGTGAAAGACCACACGGATGTCTGTGGCCGTCACCCAGTCCTGGAGGGTGGGACTGTAGTCAAAATCAGGAGAAGATGGTCGTCCGTCCAGAGTGGAGAAGGCCAGCACCATGCCACCCCGCTGCCTTTGCAAGGGCCGAGGATCTGAGCAGAGGGGCTCCGTCTCTTGATGCCTGGTCTGGGCTACTGTCTGGGAAGGCAGCCCAAAGTTCCCGAGGCAGTCGCTGGAGTAATGCTGCATCGGCCTCCAAGTGCGCCCATAGTCCATCGACTTCAGGATGGAGATGGAGATGGGGTCTGACGGCTCCCCCTGATGGCAGAACTGCAAACTTATATAAGTGATTTCAAAGCGGCGTCCCAGAGGCAGGGTGAAAACCCAGTCCCCAGTGTCAGGACCCCTGTAAGCTGTCCAACAGGTGAGGTTGTGAGGATTATGGAGGTCAGTCAAAGTGGTGATGTTGTCATCATAATCAGACCCTTGGAGCGAGTGGCTAGCATTGACCGGGATCCCATAGGCGGCGTTGATGAACTCTGATAGGCAGTGTCGTGGACGGCCATCTAGGTGGTAGCAGGGATCATGAGGTGAAGTCCAGCTCAACGGGACATGAGAGAGGGAAGAGGAGATGAGGGATGGAGGAAGGCAAAGGAGGAGTAGAAGGAAAACAGGGAAGAGAGAGGTGGAGGGGGGAGGGGAAAAGGGCTGGAACATCATGTCATCGAGCCTGTGGAAGAAAAAAAAGATGATTTTAAGAGAAAACCATGGGAGCTAGATCATAAAAGGAAAAATAAACACAAACTGATTGATTTATATGACTTGCATTTTAAGCGTAAGAAGGAAATCCAAGATAGACCACCTGTGCCTTTATAGAAAACACATGATACCAGCTCCCTGCATCACTTCAAGCTGCACCTTCTTGGCTTTTGGTAGATTCCAGTAAAGATCTCATCCCGTAAAAATGTAATCTCCAATCTTCAACTTAGTGTCAGCCACTGTTTTGAACCCATGACCTTAACAGGCTTTGAGAACACATCAGTCTCAAAACTCCCCTCAACCCCAAAAAGAGTGGATGAGTGCGGGTGAAGAAGGGCGCGCACCCAGCGGGTCTGTCTGGAATGACAAAAAACATGCCCAACAGCTGGGGCTAAACCCCAAGCTGGACCACATCCATCACGTTTATGGCTCTCCTTTTCAAATCCTTTACCGTCGGTCAGTGCTGCAGGCGAGCAAGAAGCCTGAGCATGAGCAGGATGAGGTGTTATCGAGCGGAGAAGAAGTTATAAAAAAAAAACTCAGGAGAAAGAATGGAGGAGAGGGAAGAAGCAGTGTCAGATTAGTCTTGAAGATGGTAGGAAATGATTTATAGATTGAAATGTGTGTTCAGCTTGAGCCCCTACTTGAATACTTCCGTGGTAAAGACAAACACAGACTTGTGTACGTCCGCAGTGTGAACAAATCCCTTCCCGTCTCATACAACTGGTGATCAGTATAATTTATTCCTCTGTCAAGATTTGATACCCAAGAGCTTTAATTCTGGCATGTGGACAAAATGAACAATGAATCTACTTTCTGGAACCAGTGATTTATTGTTAACGCTCACCCGAAGCCCAGAAGCACATTCCCAACAAGCACCTCTTCTGCATGTTTCTTTCTAAAAAGTTCTTCAACTTCAACTTTTGGGTCATTCAATTTCCTCTTCTTAAAAAGGTGTCATTTTCTCATTAATAACTACCTTTCTTCCATATTTTCAAACAACTTTCCCTTTGCTCTTCCGTCTTATTGCCCATCTATCACCTGCCCCCTTCATTCTGTTCTGGGAATATTCTTAACTGCTGTGAGATTCATGATGTCCTAACAAGCGTTTGACACTGACAGCAAAGTCAGCAGGGCTGCATAAACCAAACCCGTAGGAGAGGACGGGGCTGAGAGCCTCTCCGGCCTCGTCATCCCGCTCAATTAGCCAACGACCGAAATATGAGGCTTCCCTCAGGGACCACACAGCTCTAAGGGCCTGCGAGGAGGCCATGTCACTCCTTCGGCTGCCTTGGACAAACTGCTCCGCTCCTGACCTCCAAAAGCAAAGACGAGCTAGAAAGTGGACTAACCTAGCTTGCTTAGGACAAAAGGGAAGATCAGGAGTATCAGGCGACTATGTTTTGTGGTGTTGCTACTGGAAACGCTACAAGAAACGTGTGCAGTGATGAGAAGTCTGGCTGTGACCCAGGTGCCACCGAGACACATTCCTGGGGTCCAGAATCGGCAGGGCATTCCTGACGAGTCAAGACGTGCCCCATGGGAACCTGAAACACTGATAAAAAGCAGGACTGATTGGGTGATTAATTAGGTCTCTGGTTTCATACAGTGTTGATGTCTCTGCTGTAGAAAAAGGGAAGACGGCGTTAAGGGGACTGAGCAGGGTAAAGGTTATTGGAGGATTCAGGGAAGTGGTGGAAGAATTCCCTCTGGATGAGGAATGAAGAGTGAGCGTAGGCGGGTGGGGGTTCAGCTTTGGGGCGGGTGGGACGAGTGAAACACATGAGGCAAAGAGAGAAAGGGGGCGGTTGTTTAACATTCCCATGACATGCACTTGTTCTTGTCTTTGTCACATTACATGACTAATTAAACATCGGCCCATTACAACCACTTTGATAAATGGATGCTCATCTGAGAGAGGCCCCTGAGGTTTTTAATGCGCCCCTCTAGGCCAAATCCAGACTCTCTCCTCTTCCGAAACCAGATCATCTGTCTGGCACCGCCAACGTAACCCAACCGGATATAGTTTCAAGGTTTTTTCTCTACTGCTTTCCATAAATTCACACGGCCAATGTGTCGGAAGAACATGTTGAAGATGAGCGACGTTCCCTATTAATATTCCTTTCGGTGAGAATAATATGCAATAACTGCACATCATGGGTATTTTACACCAGTCTGGTATCGCTGCATATTGGCAACAAGTAGTTGGAGCCTCAGTTGTATATCATCCCCTTTTTATTCTCCCCTGCAACTGCAAAATAGAGTCTAAATGCTAACAATAACCTTTAAAAATACAAATCAACAAGGAATTTGGAAGCATAATGTATCACCAACATAGTTTTAAAATGACTTGGCAGTAATGTCTGTCTTTCAAAAAGCTTATACAGCCAAATAGTGGTATGATGAGATCAACAACATCTCTGGCGGGTGATCTTTAGAAGCAGCTATGCTTGGCTGGAAAGGGGCTGGAAAAATACTTGCTGACAACCTGGGGGCATGTTTACAGCAAAGTTGAACAGCGAGAGCGAGGAGACCACCGCTCTTGTGCGTGCTCGAAGCCCGGAGCAACAAGCTGCAGTCCGTATTTATTTCCTAATGTAATTTTCCTTCCTTCGTTTTTCATTACACTGAAATGTAAGCTTCTGATGAACTTGAAGAAGCCAAAAAGGTTAATATCAGGAAAAAACACAAGTGCATTGTTTTATGGTAAAACCCATAAAAGCTGTAGTAAGAAGAATTTGTGCATAAACAGTACCTATAAAAAGTATACACCCCTCATGTAAGTTTTCATGTTTTATTGTCTTACAACAGTGAATCAAAGTAGATTTCATGTGTTTTTTTTGACCCTGATCAACAGTACAACTATAAAATACAAAGTAATTGTTTGCAAGTATGCATAGTCAGTACTTAGGACTGCATTTTTAAGAGAATAGTGGGGTTATCAGAGGGATATATGGATTATGAATAATGATCTGTTAGAAAAAATGCAAGAGGAAGCTTGAAGGAGGGTTTTTTTGTATGTGCTTGTTGCACTGTCAAAGTCTTAGTTCTTTTTTTGATTATTTTGCTGATATTTGGTTTGTGTCTATTTCTACATTTTGCATATACAGTATATATACTTCATATAATCTGTTGTACTATTTTTAATGCCTGATCCGAGGCAAACAAACTAGTAAGGAGAGGAACATCAGTAGAAGATTATCACATGAGTAGTACCTTGGACATTTTTTAGCGTTTTGACCCATAAAATGCCACTTTTAAACTTTATTCTGCTGCATAAACATTTCTAGTGATTTGCAGGAAATGAGCACCGCAGCAGGTTCCTGCAATAAAGTGGGGGGGTAACCTCTGGAGGTTGTGTGGGACTTTGTCTCTTGCTACCTGTTAACTCGCTTTGGCCTGTTCACACTTTAGAGTGTGTCTGGGTGTGGAGCTGTTCTGGTGAGCAGATGAGCTGGATTTGGCGTGTCTCACACATTTTAACATTCCTCGTCATGGGCAGCAGCTCTGGACAGCCAACGGAGGAAAACATGTTAAATTCAAATTGCTCTGCTGTTTTCTGATGAGTTCAACAAGACTAAATTGTGTTTTTTGTAAATAAACAGGACTCTGCGCAGTTAGAAGAGACCGAGCCGATAGTCGCTGGGAAGACTTTTCCCAGGCTTCTACATTGCTCTACTATAAGACATGGAGCCTTTAAATAAATATGATCAATTATATAAGCCCGCTCTTATAGCCTGCATGTTTGAAGCTGAACCAAAGCACCTGTTGGAGCATGTTACCACACTGACACCTTTGTTAATTTGCAATTGTCCTCAGCCGGTCAGAAATACAACACTGGGTGAGAAGAGAAAGGCTACGTATGCGGTCTGTATTCCCAAACTACATTCCTGCCTGCACAGTTGAAGCCCATGTGTGTGTTATTCCACACGGAGCGGATTCCAGGAGTTCTGTTTTTGGTGTAATAATCTAATTTTAGTGGGGCAGTCCAGGAGGTGGAAGCAACAGACAGCACAAAATGGATTATCACTGCTTGTATCTTTAGCTAAAGGCCTCTGTCATTCACGTTTGCACCTCCAACAAACTGCCAATCCAGTGCATGTGTGGGGGGCCCCCAGGGGCCAAGTGTACCTCAACAGGCACACGGAGGGTGCCTCGGCCTGTGCGTTGACCCATATGAGCCCTGCTTGCTTTGCTTTTGAATAAAAAAACACATGTTACCCACTTGATATTTAAAGTTTCCTGTCAATCCTCCCCCTCCCCTTTACAGGCTCTCATACAAGTTGGCAAGGCGCTTTCCATGGAGGCTTCACATGTTGATATTGAAAAACAGATGGAAATGAAATCACTGTGATTCCATGTTGCAGTCACGCCAAAGACAACCTCGGGCAAGATGGAAAAAAAGTAAGGCCCTATGGTTGTAATTGTGTGTCAATTAAATCCACAAGGTGCCATACAGCCGATTAATAATGAGGAGCAGCCGGTAAAACAAAAACACAATATTTTGCCCAGAGTTGCGCCCTTTATGAGCACATAGCAAATAAAAAACACCCATGATTCGTGTCAGATAATTTCTTATTTAAATGATTATCAGATTATGAAAAGAAACAAACAACAGCCTGTTGTAATTAATTGTCACCACTGCCAAAAAGGCCTCAACTGTAAAATTGTGCTGACGCCTATACAGAAATTTACGCCCCTATATCCTAACGATACAGCCTATATGTATATTAAAGCAAATACGGTATATTTTCTCTCGGATACGATCCTGCAAAGGGATTTTAGGAAAAACAAATTAACTACAGACGAACCTTAAAAGGCAAACAGCCTGCAGTCACACGCATGATGCAGGCGTTGCATTTAATGGACCTGAGAATAATGATTCACACGTCACGGTTCACTCAACATAAATGTTTATCATATTTAGCCTGATTACTTTGGCAAGAGCCAACAGTGAAGCCCGGAGCCTAATTGCCCCAATTCTGCAGAGCTAATTGCACTTGTTAAGCAGAAATTGGCTGCAGTCAATTAGCTTTATCTCCCCGATAGGAACAATAATATTTACAGTGTTACTCTATCGCAGCTTGATCAGTCAGCTTTTTAAATAAGCATACAGGATTCAGAAGCCTTAAAAAAAGAAAAAAGAAAGGAATCTTGTTTTGCATGTGTTTGGCTTTTAGGACAAATTATTTCAATAAAGTCCAACCAATTAAAATTAGCTTCATTGGCGTGTTATGTTAATATTTTGATTTTTATATTTAATTTTATCTGGATCTTTAGACTATAATGGCACAAAAATCTAACATCAATGCTTAAAATTATATTATAATAACGAGTGCATTGTCCCAGCGGCAACATGCTACAACAAGTACTTTTGTGGGGGAAAAAAGCTAAAGCTAAAATCTTTGGTTTTATGCTGACAGAAGTTGTAGGTAAAATAATTCATAAAACCATAATTAAGACTGCAGCCAACTTATCTCTTCGGCCTGCTGTAGTCTTAAAGGTTTATCCGGCAAAAGCCCGTCAAATACAGTAAAATAAACCCCAATAGTCAAAGCCCCTGCAGGCCAAGGCCTATACAATTTTATAATATAAATCATATTGATAAGTAAAAATCAAAATAGCCTGAAACTCTTCGTTATCAGCTGATTTTCTAAGAATAAGCTGAGCAGCAATAAGGGACAAAATGTCAGGATATTTAGTCAGTTTGGTCAATTATTAGATACTGTAGAGCAGAAAACGCAACCTCGTGCTACATGCTCCTCTGCCTCAAATTTTATCACACAGTTTCCAAATAATATTTCTGGGAATGTATTCCTTATCTTTGCTCCTCCTTGCAGTGCCAAAAAATGGCAAGATCGGACTTGCCGTCCATTACGCGCGACTTCAACAGAGGACAAGTCAAAACCTCACACAATCCTCAAGTATCAGCGAAAGACATTTATAAAAGAGGTAAATCATACGAGCTCACCATGTGCCTCCAAGTGATTCCCCTTCTCCTTACTTCTCCTGCTCCTGCGGTCCCTCCCGATCATTAAGAGCAGCGCAGCAAGTGTCCGGACATCCAGCTCCGGCGCGTCTGGAGAGGAGCAGAAGACAGACCTGCCGAGAGGGGGCAACACACCGGGGACTGAGGAGGAGGAGGAGGGGGGCAAATTAACGGGATCTGTGGGGAGGTGCGTCTCTCCTTATAGTAACTGAACTGAGCCAAGAGCTCCCACCTCGAGAGGAGTCACATCCTGCTTGACGCACGGCGCACATCTGCCAAACTGGCTCATATGGCAAATATATATCCATCAAACTCAAACCCAACACAGTGTCAAGGTTAAAATCGAGTCGAATAGGCCCCAAATCTTTTTAGAGTTTAATGTTTTGTTGATTTCGAGGTTAAAATATTTTTAAAAACGTTTTCTTTGCCTATTAATGTTGACACCTACCATCCTATAGACCTTATTTTTTTAAATTGATCTTCTGTCTTTAAATGAGCAGTAAATAATGTGATATGTTGCCTGAGCCAATGTCTGTTTTCACTGAGTCTCCTCCAAAGAAACTTAGAGTTAATTAGATATTGATTATACAGAAAATAGTTTACATTGTTCTGACACTCATTGGACACTTCAGGCTAGAGAGTAGTGTGTGTGTGTGTATATGTATATATATATATATATATATATATATATATATATATATATATATATATATATATATATATATATATATATATATATATATATATATATATATATATATATATATATATATATTTACTGAAGCACTGTTACACTTGTGTGATATTAGTATTTTACATGAGTGGACTATTACCATTTTATGCTTCATACATTTATGCTTTTTTACACTTTTAAAAATCCCCTTTTTTATACTTTAATTTATACTTTAAATGATTTTACACACAAAACATTTGATCTGCTTATAAAAAAAGATGCATTACAGCAGCCATTTTTCATGCAGTGAGTACTTTTACTTTTGATACTTTAAAGTTATTATCCTTATAATATTCTTATAACCTTATAAGGATTATAACTTTAAATACATTCTGCAAATTACACTTATGTACTATTATTTTGTATTATTTTCAATGTAAGAATTTTTACTTGTCGTGGAGTATTTTTACAGCGTGGTATTTCTTCTTTTACTGGATCTGAATACTTTCTCTAACACTGTCAGCTTGTAAAATATGATGCACTGTTGCAGATTAAACTACCCAGCAGGATAAAATTACCCTCCGCCTTGACCAGCTATTGAGTTAAAATGCTGCTCTGACTTCATACTTCAATAATCATAAAAATGCAACACGTTGAAAAGGCCCATTCTGCATACTGAGTGCTTTAACTTTTCAAATTTGTAGGCGATACATTTTTCCAAAACACTTTTACTACTAGAACACATTACTTTTACATAATTAAAGGCTGTTAATACTCCTTTCACTACTGGTCGCAAATAACAGTCATAAGTTTGATAAATTGAGTCATTTTTATCTGAAATTAGTAGTTATTTGTTGAATTGGTTACATAGCTTGCAGAAAAGAAAATTTCAGATGGATTACTAGCATGAGAAAATGAACTTTCCTGAAACAGGTTCATCTGTTTGAGACAAGTGGAATCTTCTGAGCCTTGGAAACTTTTCCGTCTTTAAGAGAAAACTACAGTTTTCAGGCTCAATTGAGCATTTCATGGCTTGTTAAGAACATTTTTCTACACTGTACAGATTCTCTGCTTAAAGTTTATTACCACTGGTGGGCAAATTGAGGACAAGGAGGAAAGTTGCAGTAGTCTTATCTCGTATTGTCCAGGCAAAGATCTCATTCCCCACTTTGCTCCAATTATCCCTCAGTGGAATAGGAAAAATAGTTAAAGTTAATTGGCTGGAGTGGATCGTTCTCAGATGTGAGGCAAAACTGATACAGATGGAAATATAAGAAAGAGAATTGAGGTGGAGGGAGGGAGGAAGACGCTTGATTGGAGAGGAGGAAACTTTCCCAGAGAAAGCCATAAAACTGATTGATGACTTCCCTCGAGGAATGTTTCCCCAGGTGTGCTTTGTGTGTGTGTGTGTGTATGTGTGTGTGTGTGTAGTTACAGTGCAGTTAAGAAATGCTATCCTTGGACGCAGGACAAGTGCAATAAAGTAAATTGAGAGGCAAAATACCACGTTTATTCGTCAATACTGCACTCTGGCAGCATAAACACCCGAGGCTCGAGAGGTTTCACTGAACTAAGATGGAGGTGGAGGTAATTGTGACCATTTAATGAATAATCTTAATTACACAAACACTACTTGATAACAGAAATCATCATTGAAAAATAATAAAAGAAAATGTTTAATAAAACTCATAAGGTGGTCCATGACAGGTGCTTAGTGCTGCCAAGTTTACACCCTGCAGCAATGAGTGTGCTAAGAGAGTCAAATCATAATAAACAAAATACCATGGAGGTGTAATTATAAATGTCAACATTGAGCCACCATGACAGAATAGGAGCAGATTTCATAATACATGGATGTCTGCTTTGATGGATTAGTCATGCTTAAACATTTTAAGTACAACAATAAGGCACTGTACTTTGGTTTGATGATCAGATATGATATGATGAAATTTGCAACCACAATCTACATTTACAGTATTTCTCAGTTACTGGAGCACTACAAAAACCATGAATGCAACTTTTGGCACCACAGATGGGATGCAACTACCAAGTGCTCATTTTATAAATGGCTGTAACACATTCACAATTACAATTAACTCTTCAAGGGAGATAACTGCGGTGAAGATACAGAGAAAAAAATCCAAAATAAAAATCAGCTGTTTTAATGGAAATCTGTGGAAACTGATGAAGAACAGAGAAAGTGATTAAATCTGGATGAAATACAGATATGTTGATTTATAAAGACTTCAACAAACAAAGAAAATGAAGTGACATTAGCTAAATCTGATTTTTTGAATGAAATTTACATATTTTCAACTCAGAGCAAAGGAAATATTAATTTAAGACAACAGGTATACCCCAGGGATCAGTGTTAGTCCCCCTACTATTTAGCTTATATCTTAAAGATCTCCCACATCAGTGTCAAGAGACATAACTGTGAACGTATGCTGATGACACTTTTGTATACTGATATGCAAAAAATAGCCAAGCTAGCAGCTGTAAAGCAGGTGAAAGGACGACTGAAATGACATCAATAAATTGAGCATAAGTCATCAATAGCGTAACAAATTTTTTCGTCCTTTCAAAAAACATAAAAAAACAAAACAAACAAAAACAATTAAATGCAACTTGGGAAATTTAATACAAATAGAAACAGTCTCTCTATATATGCAGCCAGAATATTTATGAATGCTTTGATCTTTTCCTTCATATGATACATATTGGTGGTAAATTGGAGAAAAAGTCATTAAACCACTAGAGTATTTGTACAAACCCATCTCAAAAATTCTGGATAAAAAGCTAATTCAATATAATTTTTGCTGGATACTGGAGAAACATAATCTTCTGAGCTTTGGAAATTTTAGCTTGCATTCAAATATTTGTGTCTTGTGTATAACATTTTGAATTATTTGGCCCACTTTTCCATTAAAATACTTTGTTTACTATTGCTTTGAAATATACTTCTTGCTGATATGTGTGCAATATATGTATATCATATATATGGTATGTGTGATGTATTGTTTAGTGCAGTTCTGTCTAAATTGTGCCCTTTAAAGTTATAAATGGGGAAAATGGATAAATGAGATCTTCTGGGCCAGTGAAGTTGCTGGAGAATAAAACAGATTTTTACCGAAGTGCCAAAGTTTCTTCCATTCTTTTGGAAAAGCAGCATCTTCTAAAAATAAAACTTTAACAATGAGACACAGTCCACCGATCGTTTGGTTTTGTTCTGTTTGCTCGGTGATATCACGCTTCAGAGGCTGTAAGAAGATCTTCTATTAACTTACATGATGTATCTCACATGTCCCGTCCAGTTCCTGGGATCAGCCACCTCGTCTGAGCAGATCTTCAAGAAGATCATGTTTCCTGCCCTCTGACCTTCTCCAATGTATATAACGGTATAGTGAGAAAGGAAATTGTGGACTGTCCTGGACCTCTTTCGGACACTAAATGCCAAAATTTCACATTTGAAAAACGATTCTCTCCCAATAATCAATCATAAGTATGTCCTTGCTGGTAACAATGATGTTTTTTGTTTTAATGCAGCAGGAAAGACGTCTTTAAAAAACAACAACTTTGACTGAAGGGTTTGGCTCTAAAACGCGGGTTGGCAATAACAGCAGAGTGGAAAATCATGCTGGTTGCCATGAAATGAATGCAATGTTTTTGTTTTTCCAAGTTTGCTTCACTTTGTGTCTGGCAACAGTGTTGACAGGTGCTGGACAGAGATGAGGAGCAGGCTGTTGTATTGCAGTGGATAAAAACCCAACAACAAATTCCTGGTGCCTCCGAGGGAAAAAATGCAGCAACCCATAACAGGCTGCAATCACCAAAATCTAATCTCTACCGGTGAACATCATGTAAAGTTACGTCAAGTTTATGCTTGTCAATTAGCTTTGTTTGACTTTATAATCTTGGTTCAAGGTCAAACTGGCTTTTTATGGAGCTTTTAACTGCATCTCATAGTCCAATTGTCACGCTCCGATGGAAGTATTTTCAAATCATTTACTTTGCTAATAAATTAATGTAAAGGTATTTGTACAGTAAATTGAAAAATGGACTCTGTGGCTGATGTATTATTATATATGACATCATTAGATTGTTATTGATTGATAATATCTTAAGTTTCATTTACTGACTAAACCTGCGGATGCATTTGAAAAATCACATTTCTGCTTTTTACAGTTTATTTGATCTAAGTGATGTAACATCTCTGGTTATTGGAATATCTGCAGAGTCTAAACTTTAACAAATAGTCAATATCTTCGAAAAACAACCCCTCACTTTTCAGATATATTTTAGGAATTCTAATAAAGACTGTTTTGCAACTTTTTAAGCCTTTTTCCAGCTGGTGGTTGATGTTTTCTGCTGGGCCCCTATGTTTATTTACTTATTTTTTAAAGGAATCTTGTCTGAAAATTATTTTAACAATTATGTAACATTACAGTCACTCATATCCAATTTAGTCATTATGTCAGTGTTTGGATACTTCTATGGTCCAACTGAATTGTGCCACAATTCACAGCTGATGAGGGAAATCTGATTGGTCAGTCTGCAGTGAGATTGTTTTCCCTGCGTGTGATTTATAACCTCACTTGTTTCTGCTATTCAAGAGGGAGCTAGTGTCAACATTTGTCAACACTACTACAGAAATGTACTACACAACGCTTCATTTGATGATAAAACCCCACAAGACATGCCCACAGCGAGACTGAACTAATACCATACATATTTCTTTTCTTCCTTTACACAGGTTGATCTTAGAGTTGATAGTGTTGTAGAAATAACTTTGTTCATGTGGAAACTTCAAGTCTTCAACTTTCACTGGAGAAAAAGAAATAACTACAAGACAAGAAGATCCAGTCGCATAAACATTTAAAAACAGATTTTTGCAAACCGGTACCTACAGTAAATCAGAATTAAATGATTTTTAGTTGTTGGTTTGTGGATTTTTATGGATAAATAATGGAACAAAACACAAAAAACACTTGAATGTCATGGTCTTTGTCAGCAGATGTTTGTTTAGTGTGCAGTGGTGGCAAAGACGACATTTACTCAAGTACTGTACAACTGATGTACTACTTTCTACTTTTACTTCATTATGTTTCAGAGGTTAATATTGTACTTTTTACTCCTCTACATTTATCTCACAGATATAGTTACTACTTACTATTGAGATTAAGATTTTACATTAAAAAAATATAAGTTTATAAAATACAACACATTGTTATGGCTGCTTTCCCTTCTGCATGCACCTTGCAAGTAGGCAAATCTGAAGTCTGCAAACAAACAAACAAACATCAGTTTTATTAAACTCAATAACTTCAATACAGATACTTGTCATTTCCACTGTGTTCAGCCTTTCTGGGGAGAAATATGATTGGACCAACAGTTGTTTCCCTCTGCAGCTCTGCAAGCACAGAAAATCAGAGTTCAGTTGGTCAATTTTTATGAATAAAAATATTAAAGTATTTAGCGCTTAATAAATCATTATTGTACACATATTAAAGGCAATACCATTTAATCTGTACTTTGTTTTACTCCTTGGTGCCCTCTTGTGGCCGGGCTCATCACTGTTGCTGCGATTTGTCTCTTGAATCTTGTTACAGCTCTCACACACGTCGTCTTCTCCATCCACGGACTTCCACCTGATGCATAAAAAAGACGTTTGACCCACAGCTTTTGTGTTTTAATAGAGAGCAGAGAGAAAAGTTATGAGACTGATGAAACTGACCTTCCGCTCATAAAAGAGCAGGCCTTTTTTTCTGGGTTCTTATTGTTTGAAGTGGGCTCTGCTTCCAAGTGACATGTGATATAGATCTACAGGAGATAGTACATTGCAAACTCAGCCATTTTTTCTCCTTATAGATATGAAAAGAAAACCGTAGAGTGAGTGCTGACAGTATGTCTGTGATCCTGATGGAAGAGGAAAGGTTCGAGTTGTATCTGGAGGAGGGTGTCCTGGACTCTAGGCAGGAAACGAGAGCTGGAGCCGTTCAGCTGGGAGTCTGTAAAACATCTGTAAGACACAGATGTATTCTTATCAGATTTTACTTCTTTCCCTTTAATATATCAGTGATTTGGGTGCATTTTATAATAACAGGATGCAGGAACTGAACAGACTTATGCCGGCAATATCTGGGCCTCTAGGCCACCAAAATGTGATCAAAGGAAGAAGTTTTTCTTTTCTTTTGTTTAATTAATTGACTACTGTAGACATTTAATTTAACACAGGACTCACCCTTGGTGGTCTATGAAGGGGTATCTGGGGTATGATTTCACATCGGAGGTCAGAGTGGTCACGCAGCTGTCTGCATACAGACGAAGAGGAAGATGACGATGATCTACAGAGGCTTCAATGTTGATCATCTCCCCCAGGAAGTAAACAGATGACTTTCTCTCACTGTTCCAGTCATCTGAAGAGAGAGAAGACACATTCATTTAGGAAAATGTGATTTTATTTGACAAGGAGTGCAACAGAGAAAATCACCACTTTATCCTGTGAAATTAGCATTTTTGAGCATGACAGTTTTGCATGTGGCTTTTATGGAAAATAACTGTTTTTGTCTGTTATAAATGTTACAAGTGAAGAAAGCAAAACCTATTGAAAAGCTGTTCATGAAATATATCATACAACCATATTTTGATTTAATCAATCATACATGTATATGGCATTTCATCAACTACACCAAAGTAAATGTTTCTGTTGTCCCATTTTGATAATCAATATATAGTCATTTTTTGAGCAAAAATGCAAAATATTTGCTCAGATGTGAGAATTTGATGCTTATCTTCTCATACATGAAATAAACTGAATATCTTTGGGTTTTGGACTGTTGATCAGACAAAACAATTGAAGACATCACCATGAGCTCTATGAAATTATAATGGGCAATTTTTACTATTTTCTTAAGTTTAATAGACAAAACCATCAATCAATAATTGTTTAGCGTATCATATTGAAAACAGCCCACTTGTCATGAGCCTGAGGTGGAAGTCCAGGTGGAGATGAGTCGAGTGAACGGAGATCAGGGGACTCCAGGTTGGTTTCAGGGCTCTGCTGCTCACTGTGTACCTCCTGCTGGGTGAGAAGAGACGGTAACCTGGCAACCACTTCCATCACAGTGGAAATTATGAGCAGAACTAGAAATAATGTGCCTGAAATAATGAAATACGTTTTACAGTGTAAGTTTTCTGTAAGCTAAAATGGTTTAGTGTGTTTTCCATCGTCTTGCTCAACACTCAGGAAAGTTTTGATTACAAGGTTTTAATGGAACAAGTGCTGAAGCAAGCAGTCGATTAGTCCAAGTTGGGATTTGACATGTGGGTGGGTGTTGGGGGAGGTCACCATGATGGATTATTATTATTATTATTGGATTTTATTTCTGTGTGTATACAGTACAGTGCAAAAGTTTTTGGCACTTAAGATGTTTGGAGTTTTATCCATTACGCAATACCATCAGGGAGGCATCTCACGGGTCCAAAATCTACTCTGCAGCATGACAATGACCCCAAACATACAGCCAGAGTCATAAAGAACTATCTTCAGCGACAAGGAGTCCTCCAACAGATGGTTTGGCCCCCACAGAGCCCTGATCTCAACATCATGGAGCCAGTCTATGATTACATGATGACAGACGCAACTGAGACGTCGAAATCCACAGAAGAACTGTGGCAACTTCTCCAAATTGTTTGGAACAACGACCTGCCAAGTACCATGAAAAACTGTGCACAGAGGAGAACTGGTGCTGGTCACACCAAATATTGATTTATTTTCTTCTATTTACTGCACTTAATATGAACTTAATTGATAAATAAAAACAATTTATGGCATTATTTTTGAAAGAATCCCCATTTTACTTTTAGTGCCTAAAACAGTGCACGGTACTTTATATGTTCCCTGTTTACTCTGCGTACAAAATCAAAACAGTTGATCACAAAAAAATGACTCAATTGACAGAAAATTACTCAGCTAAATGTAAAAATGCTGAGCCTTTACTGTTTTTATATTCCTCAAATGTGAGGATTTGCTGCTTTTCTCTGTTTAATATCATGGTAAATTATCTATTTTTTACTCTCTGACACTTTTTAGAGCATTGACAATGAAAATAATGCAGTTTAATGTTTCAGCTCCACTGTAAAAATCAGTTTTTTGCTCAGTATTTCAAAGCAAAACCCAGATGTGTGATCCAAAGGTACACTACCTGCAATCTGCACCATCAGATTTTCCTCTACTAACTTTTCACAGCATCAGCGGCACATATAAAGCTCTAAAGACCATTTTATCTGTGTGAAATCACCTTTTATATTTACACTGCACAGGAACAGCAGCTCCCTCCACATAAAATACGTCTCCTTGTGATTTTGGAGGGGGAGAGTACAGCAGCAGGTTCTTGTACAGTACGGCACTCTCTGTGAACTAAAACAGGTGTAAAGACACAGCGATCATTATAAAAGTAAAGCCACTAGATGGCAGCATAAAACAACTACTGTGTGATCCAGATGGGTTTTCTTGCATAGAGAGAATTTATGGTTGTAAACAGTAGAGTGCGGTTTACTGGCTATCAACACTGACATTATATTTTGATAATAAAGAAGCTCACCAACCATCACTCTGCCTCCACAGTCACTCAGTGCCGCTCTGATGATGTACTCTCCATGTTCAGACTTCCTGGCTGTGCAGTGACTGTGTGCAGCACTGACAGGTCCAAGCCTCAAGTGTGTGGGCTCCACAGGCAGAGCAGGGTCAAACAGATAAGCTTTCATCACAACCTCGATACTGTCCTCATGACATTTCACCACAAAGGTCTTCACCTTGTGCTCTCCGGCAGCAGTTATTATTCCAGCGGGATCCCTAGTGTTGCTCCACGGGTGAGTGTTTGGTTTGTTTGAGTTTGCTTCAAGAGCAGCCAAGTCAGAAAAAGACAGAAACAGAGGTTTGGTTTGATAAGTGTAGCATCTAACTGCCACCAATTTGAACAGAATATATATAGAAAATGTAAAATGCACAGAAATAAGAGGCATTGTGGTGTTTTCATCTAATAACTTCAAAGTTTCTTAATGTGGCTGTCAAAAAAAAAAAGCTGTCAACATGAACCAAGAGGAGCACACCTGCGACTAATCAGGCTTGATTAAAGACCAGCAGTCACTGTAACAATCACACTTCTTTACAGACTTTGAAAACTACACTTTTGTATTGTTTGAGGACATTTTTCTGTAAAAAAAAAAAACATGCAGAAAAAAGACAGTGTTGTTAAAAAAAAGCATTTTATTCACGATGAAAAACTGTACATATTGCATTCAGGGGTAAAAAATAGATATGTGCCTTTATAATATTGGCGTAAGGAGAGATGTAACAGCGTTCACACATGATGTAACACTGAAAAGGTCTCACATATTACTAGTAAAGACTTAAAAACTTCATAATTCAAATAACCGAGTGTTTAAAAAGGTGCGACAGTTTGACAACATTCATAAAAGTAATGGCAGAAATTTAGTGTTCAATTCTGTAAAGCATCTTTTCACACTATTATAATTCTCTTGTAAGAATGTAAACTCTTAAGATTTGGCACAAGAAATAGTGTTAACAGAAAAACTTATCTGTTGCACATCATCCATCAAACGCTATAATCTCAATGTAACCTCTCCATAATGTACCAGAGTAATTTGTAATCTCAGCTTCTTGTCGATTGTTTTGCATTTTTCCCGCCAAAAGCTACAGTTGAGGTTTTCTGTTGTTGGCTGTATTTCTTTCGTTGAAAATGTTTCCCTCATAGCTCGCCAGCATCATGCGTCTTTCCCTCCTCCTCCTCCTTAGCGCTATTATTTGCTCCTTCATCTCCTGTGCTGTCGCTTGCTGACTCCTTGACCCCTCCTTTGGTCCCCATGTCTCCTTTCCACACCTCCTTCAGACATTCTGAAAGAAGGAAGAAAAAGTTTGAGTTATTATAGCTCAGATTTCAGTGAGTTCTCATGTAAAAGTAAAGTATTTTAACATTGTTGGTGGTTCCCACAGTACATATCTGATTACGTTGACCTCTTGATAATACACTTCTGTTTAATAGCTTTTTAGATTTATGAGCTTTTGTTCTGCTAACTCTGTTGTTAGCTTGAACCCAGTTGTTCTGCTCTCTTGCTATTTTTATTTGGTCTTTGATTTGTTTTATCTCCATGAAGTACTTTGTAACTTGTGATTAACAAAGTGCTCTTTCAGAAAAGTGCGTCAAGTCTATGATAATAATAATAACGCTGGTGATACTGAATTCAATTCCTCTCTTACATGTTGTGTGAGGTTTGTATTTATCGTCTGACATTGTAATCTGAACTGACAAGGCCTGCAACACACAATTATTTTCATTATCCAATAAACTTCTTTTAGAAAATAGAGGAAAATTCTCAACATGAGCTCCAAGAGCCTTGAAGTGCTTGTTTTGTTTGACCAGCAGACA
The DNA here is from genome assembly GCF_914725855.1 of Thunnus albacares. Classification (NCBI taxonomy): domain Eukaryota; kingdom Metazoa; phylum Chordata; class Actinopteri; order Scombriformes; family Scombridae; genus Thunnus; species Thunnus albacares. The sequence continues at coordinate 14,046,614 of NC_058127.1, read as the reverse complement.
AAAACCCAAAGATAATACGTTTACTTTGATATAAAACAGAAAATTAGTGAAGCTGGAACCTGAAAACTGGACTAACTGGTTGACAGTTTCAGCGTAACATGAGACGCTGTGTTGTCAAGCTCATTTTAAGAAGCGTTGGAATATAAGTGTAACTAGCTAGCACAACTTTCTCTGCATCTCGTACCTTGCTCTGACGTTTTGAGGACGTGACTCTCACAGAGGAAGTTCTCCAGCCTCTGGTCCTGATGATGGAAGTACCAGTCCTCCACGACCTCCTCAAACTCCTCCAGCATGGTCTCACACTGAACATCACACACAAACACACACATATTAGGTGTTTCAGAAGCAGGTACATCACTATACACTAAATCTAATGTTTTGTAGTGTTAATAAGGTTTGTTTTTCTGACTTCCAGTACAACTTTAGACTATAGAAGAATTACTGAACAAGTTAGAAAGAATTTATTTACATTTATTGAGGCTTCTGAAAGATTCAGTGTGTTCCACAGTTCACAGCAGGTAAAGACATAAACACAAACACACACAAACCTGTTTTTTCATGTCTGACACTTCTACAGAGGGTTCGTCCCACAGCTCAAAGGGCATGCCCAGATCCACTTTAACCCCTTTGTGGACCAGGTTCTTCAGAGTCGCCATCGTCTGACTGGTTCCCTGCATCACACAAACCAGATATATGTCAGTTTCACTCATAAATTCATGCTTGTAAATGAGAAAAAATACTAAAAAGTGTTGTGAGAAAAGTTATGTGTTCTGTAAATGTACAGTGATTAATGTTGGTTACTGGTCACAAAAACTGTATGAAGCCTCTCAGATACTTTAAATAAATTATGAAAAAAAAGAGATAGTAGATTTGCACAATGTTGACTCTGTTTACATGCATTAATTTTACAGTGTGTATTCGAAATTTCAAATTCCTTTCTGGGTGGTAAATGTGAGCTTTGTCCATCTTTGCTCAGTTTCTGCAGGTGAAACGTTTCTAAGTGCAGGCAAGTAAACTTCACCTTGGCGTAACGAAGGCTGCCCGGCCTCTCTGCATGAACGCTGTACTGCAGGATGCGCTCACATATGTTGTCTACAGCCTCCGTCAGCCTAGTTTCCCTAAAACCAGAAAAGACAAGAGATCTTCAGATTAGTTTCCTATAAAACCAAGTTAAACACATTTATGTTAATGTCTTCAGTAATCTCACTTCATTTCAGATTTAGTTCAAGATTTCTGGCTTCATACTGACAGAAGACTCTAGTTGGGGCCTAAAAGATTATTGATATTTATGGTTTCTCAATTCATATTCCAGACAATGGACTGGATCACAATTTATATTGATATCCTGATATAAAGTTACTAGGGCTGCAACTAACGACTCGATCAATTTGTCGATTATTTTCTCAATGAGTTGTTTGGTCCATAAAATGTCTGAAAATGGTGAAAATGTCAATCACAAAGTCCTCCAAAGCCCAAGGTGACGTCCTCAGGTGTCTTGTTTTCCTCTCAACCAACAGTCCACAACCCAAACATATTCAGTTTACTGCCATAAAAGACTGAAGAAACCAGAAAATATTCACATTTGAAAGGCTTTTTCTTAAAAAAAAAAAGACTTAAAATGATTAATCAATTATCAAAATATTTGGTTAATAGTTGATAACTAATTGATTAATCAACTAATCGTTACAACTCTATAAATTATATATACTGTGATAGTGGATTTAACCCACTCATATTTGCCACAAAACAATGTTAAACACATTTTTAGTGTTACAAACTTATCAGTAATCTCCCTTCAGAATCATTTTAATTAAAACATTTTGGTTTCATAGTTAACTTTAGTCACCTTCTCTTGATTTTGTTCCGTATTCTGCATGCTGGTGTAACTACTGGCTTATTGCACATGAACCATGTGACAGACAGGATTTAGTTTTTAAGTTAATTGAATGAAATCAGACTTGTGGTGCAAAAAGCGATAAAAGCTTTTCGCTGATTCACTACTTTAACACCTGTAAACTGCCAGGTTCAGACACAAGTGTTCTCCTGTAAATACATATTAAAGTAATATTCCTCAGGCAGAGGAAGGTAACTTACGAGGTGTTGTATTTTATCTTTCTTTTTCTCTTGCCTGTGTCCAGCACCTGTCCGACCTCCAGGACTTCTTTCGAGCGGCTGCTTTTCTCCAGAGCTTCCTGCAGCTCCACTGTCAAAAACTTACAAACTGACAGACAGGACACATACAGACAACCTTTAAAAACAATTTAAAAAAAAAAAAAAAAAAAGCTACTTTGTATCTATAAGGTTTGTCAAAGATTACAGGTTGACATGTCAGCGGACACATAAATGTGAACGCTTGTACTATTCTGCTGATGTAATGCCAGATAACACTGAAACTGTGCAACAGTTATCTTGACATTGTTATTATAATAAAAAGACTTTGACAAGAGGTTTTTAAGTTAATTAATGACACATTTATGGCTGACTTTGCTTTATTGTATAAACATGAGGGCTTCTGTTTGGGTTTTTAAGTTACAACAGAAAGATTTGGAAACAAGCATGCATTATAAATCTTATAAATATCCTAGCTAAGTTTCATATTCATAAGTGCAAGTTTTCCAACATAAAACCTCTCTTCAGTTTTTCATAAAGAATGTGAGCAGTAATGTAAAAACTGTTAATGAGTGTATTGTTTTAATGTCTTTTTTAAACTCTATTCTGTTGTCTTATTTATTTATTTTTTACTTATGTGTTGTTTGTAAACCTCCCTGGCATTTTGTTCCCAAGTATGTACCTCATATTCATTCATACACTCAATAAAGAGGAAATAACAACAATAATAATGTTGCATATGGTCATAACGTTAAATAACAGCAACAGTTAGCTGTCTCTGACTCTTTCTCGTCCTACCTTCGCATTTATTCGGCAGTCTCTCGTCTTCTTCTGCTTTAACTAAACTGCAGACACAAAACAAAGCCAGTACATAAAGTTTCATTGCAACAGTTTGTGTTAAAATCTACAAACGAACTAAACTTTTAAGTTTACAGTCGCCACATCGACGTGTGTTGACTACTTGTAAGTGCGCATGCGTAGTGTCTCTTAACAGCGGAGACTAATCGATGCCTGATGTTTGGATTTCAGGGAAGATTGTCGATAGAAGAAAACGCCAACATTAGTTTTTTTTTCACTTTATTGAATACAGAAGTTCAAATAGGCATCTGTACAACATGGTATAAGTTCATGACAACACAACTGAGAACATAAAAGCCACAAACAGTGCTGAAATCAAATAAATAAATTAAGTAAAATAAATAAAGGTAAATTGTAATGAAATGAGGCTATATGGAGTTGGAAAACAAATGCTCTAATTTCTAGTTTTTTTTGTTTTGTCTACTTGTCAGTTTGGTGTTGATTAATGCAAAGCCATTTGTGATCTATCAAACTATATAATCATGTTTAAATACCATACCAATAAAAAATTGATCACAAAAAAAAGAGATAAAGATAAAGTGTGAGAAAAGGGATGACATAAAACACAATCATGGGGAGGCAAGTAGTTTTAGTGAATTTTTTACTTTTAATATTTCTCATGTTTTTTTTTTTTTTAAATGGCAGCCAAAATGTTTTTAAATGCTTCAACAACAGGAGATTTTAAAAATATTAATTTGTGTGAATGATATTTTGCCAGCAGAGTCATATTGTTTACAGCATGTTCAACCTTTTTGTCCTGCAAAAAAATCCCTAAAGCAATGTTACTTTATTAAAAAGTTTATTTTTTTCGAGCACAACCATAAATGCAGATTGTTCAAAAAAACCAAACCAAAACAAAACAAAAAAACCAACAACTCATTAGTACTTCATAAGAAACTTAATCATATTTCTTATTATTTTTCATTCACATTAACTTCTCAAAGTCATACCAGTCCTCACTTGCCAGGTATTTTGTTCAGAAATTGTTTAAAAGGATGGCTTTTTAAACATCTTTTATCTTCATCCTTCATACATTTTTTCTTAGATGCTTTGAACTAGCTATTTTTTCAGGTTAATTGTTCATAATTCTGCTTATTTTAGTTGCACCAAAGGATTGTTAACTTTTGGGATTATTTGTGTAACCTATGATTTCTATTGTGTTCTAGTAAAGTAAATATTAAATAAAGTAATATCACATGTTCAAATTCCATATAAATAACAGTGGCAGAAGGTATTTTAAAGGCAGTAGACTAATGTGCAAAGGTGGAACATTATAATATAATGATAATATCTTGGACAGCTATATATTAAACTTTATATTAAGAGTTCAATGCTCATTGGGGACTGTGTGAAGGTTAATGTGGTGGTGAGAGTGTCAGAAAAGGGGCAGGATTATGTCGTTTTTTTGGTAAGATAAATTTCATTTTTCAGTTTCAGTTTCAGTTTTCACCACAAAACACCTCTTTTAGTTATTAATGGTGAAAAAAGTTGCATCAACTCAATACTGTTATATTATTTAGTGATATTGGGGACACCATCCTTGCAGTATTTTTTTTCTAAGTAAAGAGAAGAATCAAAAATATTAATAAGATTGGTTATTAACACTGCTTTCATTCATAGTTTGCTGTAAAAACAGCTTTATGGTGTTGTTAAATAGTAACTTTTTCCTGTTTGTCCTTGGATGTGTTTGTCAGAGCTGAATCTGAACTAACAGAACTGAATTTGATTGTTTTTTTAAGTTAAATTTAAAAAAAAATTACATCATATTGGCCACCTTAAACATGCTCTCTAGTTTATCAGCAGAGTTGTTGCTGCAGGGTAATCACACAGAAATGGGAGATAATTGGCTCGGTATTTGGCAGGGAAGCAGTTAAAATAGAAGGTGCTTGCCTCTTTGGTTTCTCAGGTGTCAGTGGCAACACGCTTGACAGCAACAGATACTCCAGGAGTCTGTGCGCGGGAGAAGATAGCAAGGAGAGAAGAGGAGAAGAGACCAACAAGATAAGACAGAAAAAAGAAAAGAGACGACACTGTGGGGAAATGTCAAAATGAGCACTTGTTTGAGGAAAGAATGGGAAAAGTTAAGGTATGAGGAGGGAAAGAAGAAGGCAGAAAAGTGCAGAGTCACCAACCAGAAAAGCAGAAACAGCAGTAAGTGATATGCACACACACACACACACACACACACACACACACACACACACACACACAGAAAAAACATATGTTTAGGTTCTCCAGCAGTAGAGCAGTTTACACACAGGTGTCAGAGGATAAAGTGTTCGTCTTGAGTGTCTGAAACTCAAGACTATCCGCAGTAACTGTGGTGTTTTACTGGTGGGAGACTTTCCACTGCTATAATTGTTGTGTGTTATGTCACTTAGCGCGTTGACCGTCTGTCTATTGTCTGCAAGGAGGGAGCTAGAGTTACACAGGCACTCGGCTCCAGCAGTGTCACCCTGCACTGCATGTCACGGTTGTGTGCACATGGACGCACACACACACTCGTGCATCTACTCTAGAGGCTGTTACGTATACACACACTCACAGATGATACACAGCCGTGAGACTTGCAGGACTCACTTTGAGCTGTACCTTCATCCTGCAGGCATCACAGAGCCGCTTACATTATTCTAATATCATTTTATTTTTCTTCATCCAGGTCCAGCGAAACTAAACATTAGATGAGAACCTGGTGGAGATGAATCAGACAGTAACTTGTGACGAATACAGAGGAAAGAAGAAGAAAGTGTTGCTCTGGATGCAGTCAGACAGCTTTTAACAGCTGACAAAAGGACAGAAAAGAACAAGAGACAAGAGGAAAAAGAAGACAAATGCTGCTGTGATTGTCTCTAAAAAATCAAAGATTTCCAAATGGAAGAAAGATTTCTTCTTCTTAATGAGCTAAGGAGGACTGGATCTTGGGCTCAATGAATAGTCTCATCTGAAGAGAGCACGTGAAGCTTCTACAGTGACACAAAGGTAAAAGAATTTACTTTTACTTTGTGTAACTAACAAAAATATATGGCCATATAATACAAACCTATGACTCATGGTAATTTAATGTATTTATATCTGATATGTCATGAACACTATAAGTTAAATCTAAAATATAAACAAAACTATTGCTGCTTCATCAGCATTCAAGACAATATTTCAGTCTAAGTTCATAATGTTTCTGAGGGTGTTAAAGGTTTGTTTATATCAGTAACACTTGGGGAAAAAATCAGCTGAGAAACAACATATGCTTAATTTTTATCTATGTATCTTTTTCAATGTGCCTGTAAGTTACATATTCAGAATTTGGGCTTTTAACACCTACTGAATCATGAGTTTATACTTGTGTACTTGCAGTTAAATACATTAATTAACAAATCAGCTTAAATAGATAAAAGCTTCTCAGACAAGTGCTTTTCAGCCTATAAAAAACTTTGAAGCTGCCTATGAGGATGTTCTTTGTTCATACAGTATATTTACATGTTCAGTTTGGTTCAGTCTTTATTGTCCAGCGTGGCAAAAACACGTCACACACATCAACAGCAAACAGGATGAGTAGAACAGTAAAAGTAAAAGCAAAGATGATGAGTAAAATAAATAAATAAATAATAATACATTTTATTCATACAGGGCTTTTAAAGGCACTCAAAGACGCATTACATAGATAAATAAATTGGCAAAAAAAAGTTTAACACAACAACAACAACAACAACAACAACAACAACAACAGAGCAGCAGGAAAGACACACAATAAAAGACAAAAAGATATTTATACATATCGGACTGAGAGCGGCTTTAAAAAAGAATGCAAATTAATTGATAAAGTGCATATAAAGTGATCTCTTTTCACACACTAAAAGGGAAAGTTTCAATCTACTTGCACCTGGATCTATAGGGAGTCTTCACCTCCACTCTATACGGATCTGAAGGTGGACCAACCTGAATATAGAAGAGTCTTAGCAACATGTAAGCTGAATGCTTCCTGAAAAACTAAACCAACTAATTTCTGGACAATTCTAGCTCGAAATGTGACTCTGAGGTCAGAAAATACAAATGACAAATTAAATAATGTTTTCTTTAACCATCAACATGTTTAACTTGATGGTGCATTTGGTTTTAAAGGATCACATGACCCTCTGGAGCTTTGATCAAATAACCATATTGAGCTACAGGAACTGATAAATCATGATAAGTCATTAGTTTGTTCCGCATGTAATTAATCATAGATTGTGAATGAGTGTTTACTTCATGTTGTGTGTCTCTCTGCATAAATCTGATACACCTGATGACCTGCACAGTATCTGCAAGTATCTGTGTTTTTCATGCTGCACAGCAAGACCCTCAGTTGACCCTGACATGAACACACACACACACAAACACATGCTGCACCTGGCATACTCTCACTGACACAGAATCACACACTGACGCACACACACACACACCATTTGATGTTCACATACATTACACACTCTGCACTGCTGACTCAGGGTACTCAGCAGTTCATATCACTGATGACTAAAACGGCATCATTACCTTACTGCTGTCCTCACCTTATCCCCTCCCTCTCCCTAACACACACACACACACCCCCAGCACACACACACACATTGGCTCTCCGGGAGGAGTAATGCCATCTTTTAGATTTCCACAGCCGTTGTACATGTAAATGATTCACTTCAAATTTAATGTTCATATTTGTTGTGTTACCTAACAAATTTATACTAATCCGATGTGAAAGATGATCTCAGTAATCTCAGTTGGAGTAGTAGTAGCGCAGTAGTAAGTAGGACATAAAGTTCAGGTTGGGTGTAGGGTGTCACATCTCGGAAACATTTTACCCAACGCAATTAATTTTATGAGTGAACATTTTAAAGTTACATCATATATTTTTACTCCTGTGTTTAATATTAGCCTGTGTAATCTATGTTGTTAACCATGCTAGCGGGATGGCTCTAAGGGTGGCAACGCTGGTCTGTCAGTTAGTCCAACACTTTGTTTCAGACTGAAATATCTCAATAACTACTGGATGGATTGCCATAAAATTTTGTATAGACATTCATGATCCCCAGAGGATGAGTCCTAGTGACATTAGTGATCCTCTGACTTTTAGCGCCACCAATGAGGTTGACTTTATTTTTTTTATTAGACATATCTCAATCTCTGAATGGACTGCCATAAAATTTGGTACAGACATTAACATCCTCCTTAATGAACTTTGTTGAACTTTTCCCTCAAGTTTCAAGTTGTTTTAATATGACCAATACTAGATTATTTTTTAGCAAATTTAAACAATTTCTTCTGATAAACTATATAAACAAGGATATTCAAGGTTTAATTTTGACGATGGCCAGTATTAACTATGAATCCCACCAGTTACAGTTTATGCCCTCAAACAAAAACACTGTAAGACCACTGATATTGATATGTGAATGTCTATTAGAGGAGATTAAGGATTTAATATTCCACTTTGGACCCGTGTTGCTTTAATATTAATCTGATATGAATGTAGGCTATAGTTTAAGGTTTGACCAGTGTGGATTCTTCGTGCCTCAGCATCTTCACAGCTTTTCTGTCCTTATGTCTCTTCTGTTTTTTTTTTTTCCATCAGAGTCTTTTCTTTGTATGATGGAAAGCCTGAAGCAGCATTCAGAATATCATGGAGCATTAAAACTCTATGTTTAAAGTAATATGCAGTGTCCCTTTCCACCTGTTCAGTTACAGGGGAAATATCAGATACATTGGACATAAAAAAGGGTTAATAATACAACATAAGGAATCCCAAACATTTTATATGAACTATTTTGATATATAACGATAGTCCTCCAAACGGCATATCAGTGTAACCCTACACTACTGAATGTAATATTTGAACCATGAGATGTATTTTTATTTTTCTTATAACTACCATCTGGCCTCCCCTCCCTGAACAGAATGCCGGAGCGAGTGAGCGACTTCCAGGGCCAGAGCTTTCACAAGCTGAGGCGGGCCTGCCTACATCGAGGCGCGCTCTTTAAGGACCCCCTGTTCCCCGCCACTGCCCAGTCCCTCTTTTATAAGAGGGAGCCACCGCCTGGACTGACCTGGAAGAGGCCCAGAGTGAGTGTGAGGTGGAGTGTGGAGCCCCAGGAGACAGAGAGAGGACGGAGGAAACTCTGATTATTCTCTGTCTAAATCTGTAATTTCAAATGGCTTCAGTTTAAACAACTGCAAAGAGTTATTTTTAAAAATAAACCTCCTCTCCTCCCCATCGAGTGGCTGAGACTTCCATCAGATTGGGTTAATTAAAGCACTTTCTATTATAGGAAGGGCGTCAGGCAGTGAAACCTGATCCCTCAGTGAAGAAGTGATGTGTGCTGCCGATAGACTGCTTCATTGAAGTGTGTGTGTGTATGTGTGTTTAATAGAGAAAGCAACAACCAGTTTAAATAGCCCAGGTGTTTTTAGCTCAGTGTTGTGATTGGTGTGTAAAAGTGTAGATGTGTATTGTGGCATTCACTAGGCCAAGTGGCCTTTAATGGTGGTCACTGCTCTAACAAAAGCAGTGGCATCTGAGGTTAAAGTCAAGGTCAAACTAATTATTGTCCAGCGCAGAGGGACAAGAAACTATATTTAATAATTCAAGGATATGGATTAGGCACATATAAATGAAGATTCATTATTCAACCAAGAATAAAAGTTTTATTTTTGTAAAAATGCATGAGAGAGATGAACAAAGGACTCAGAATGAGCGTTTTGGCAACAAAAGAAACCTTTGTTGTAATCTTTTGTCATCATTTGTCATCTACTGGTCATTTTTTGATGTTTCTCAGGACTATTTATGTCAAAGATATCCAGCAAATTTGTATAAAATTAGACAGTGTGTCAAGTCAAAACCTGTATTTGCGTTTGGAGCTTCCCCCCCCCCAGAAACTGAAACCAAACTGAATCAGAAAACTAGCATTCATCATGTAAATCTGACTTATCTACATACAAATGTCAGCAATGTCTCCTGGTCAGGATCAGTGGTGCCTGGAGTTCATTCGGTATGTGAGCCAAACCTCCACTACCCTGAATGTGAAACCCTGCTGGCAATTAATTCGCTGATTAAGGGCTGAAGAGGAAGGATTAATGGTATTGTGTTCCTAATGCTCCACGCGGGTGTTTTTAAGCGTGTATCAACAGGGAGTTGGATGATAGGGTGACATCTGCCGCCTCTCTCTCCTGAAACTGCATAGCCTCACTCTAACTTCCCATCTGCTATCATAACTGTCAGGTTCACAATCTAGTGACCTCATCTGTCCATCTGTACTTGATATCAACTCAGGGAAGGTTCATATCTTGTCTAGAGTTGCATCTGAAGAGGTTATGACCACTGAGTGTGTATCTTTCTGCATGTGTGTGTGGTCCGGCAGCAGGTCTACGGTTACCTGACCCTGTCCAAACGGAGATCAACAAGGTCCACACAGACAGGATCTGTCTCCTCAGCAGTGTTCTGACACTCTGGCTGAATCAGCTTGCACGGCTCATAAAACACTGTGACACCACTAACTGCTGCATGCTTTAAACACACAGTTCACTCCCGGTATTGGGAGTATATTTGAAACTGCCTTATGATCAATATTTTTGTATGAGCAATGAATAAAATGACTATGTGTTGTTTTTTGTATGATTGTTCTTTTTATAACCTACTTTATATTTCTGGTTTTACTTACTTCAACACATCTCCTCTCTTTTAGTATTTTATTATATTATCATTATTATCATTATTTTATCTTCCCCTCTTCCCTCTCTTCCCTTTTTTCTTTCTTTCAGTATTTTATTATCTTTTTTCACACTTAAATTTTATATTATTCTGAATTTTTACATTTTTTATCCTACCTCTGGTGTTAGGATAGCGTTCCTCAGTTCCTGTTTTTACTGAGTCCTTTATTTTTAATAGTCATTTATTGTTTGTGCGTGGATGTGGGTTGGGATTGTATTGTTTTATTGCGTAGAGCACTTTGTGTTACGTTGTATTTGTATGAAAAGTGCTATACAAATTAAGTCTGATTGATTGATTGATTGATTGATGTGAAAGGGATTGCTTGTTGTGACAAACTCAGAGATAATCATCACCCGACTCTGTAGTTCCCCTCAGCTCTATGGAGTGTTTTAATGTCTTTCAGCTCTTTGTTTTGGTTTTCTTTCCACAACTTTACTGTTTTGACTCACTCTCTCCATTCTCATCTGTGTCGTTTCCAGCAGCAGGCAGCTGTTATCAGGGAAAGGGCTTTAAGACCTACTTTACACTACCTGTCTAGTACCAAACGGCAAACAGAGAATGTTAGCAACTAGCTGGTAAAATAGTGCGGAATTTAGCAGCTAAAGAGACTTATTTTTCTCAGGAGTTGGAGGAGAGCAAATAGGAGTATTGGAGAATAGGAGAATATTGGACTTACAAATAAATCCTAATGTTGCTCCGTGTCTGTTTGATGAGTAAATTTGCTAACATATCGACTTGAAAAGGTCGATATGCTGGCAAGCAAACACAGTGTTGTGTTTACAGATTGTGGTAGTGCCCCTAAGTGGCCAAACAAAAACTAATTAATGTAGTTATAATGTGTCTTTTTAAGATAAACTCAATCTCTCCCCTCCAGGAGATATGTAAAGACCCTCGTCTGTTTGTTGACGGCATCAGCACTCGTGACTTGCACCAAGGAAGTCTGGGGAACTGCTGGATGGTGGCTGCTATTTCCTGCCTAGCGTCTGAGCCATCTCTGTGGAAAAAGGTACTTAATATACATGTGTCTTTCTTTCTTTCCCTCCTGTTGCCCTTCTCTCCTTTTTGTTTTTTTTGCTTCCTTCCTTTAAAGCCTCATCTCACCGTCTCCTCCTCCCAGGTCATCCCTGACCATGTGGATCAGGAGTGGAACCCAAAGCGTCCCGACCTCTATGCAGGAATCTTTCACTTCAGGTTCTGGCGCCTTGGCCGCTGGATGGATGTCGTTGTGGACGACCGTCTGCCAGTCAGTGGAGATGGAGTGCTGCTCTTTTGCCGCTCGGCAACACCGAGAGAGTTTTGGAGTGCCCTGCTGGAGAAGGCCTATGCCAAGTGAGTGGTAATGGAAAATGCTGGTTGATACCTGATGGTTCAGTTACATTGAATGACAGACTTTAGCTGATGTTAGGCATCCATGTTTGTTTGTTTTTCAGGCACTTCCATATTAAGCATAGCATTAGCTAAGCATATAAGCATTAGCAAATTTCCCGGTTGTGCTTACGTCTTGGATGTTGACATGAACACTATATACAAGTTGGAAATTACACTAACTCCAATGTGATACTAACGTGGCATAGGCAAATACCCACAATCACCATAGTAACCCTCCCAAACACCCAAGCTACCACCTACTAAAGTCCTACCAGCACTGAAAGCTTAGCAACCACCTAGCAACACCCTAGCAACCCTCTTAAGAACGCTATCAACCACCCAGTAGCACCTTTGTAAACACTTTGCCCAACTGGCTACTGGTTAGCAACCATGCTAAATATATTAGCAACCACTTAGCATCATCTAATAAACATCTAGATACCCTTTTCTGACATCTGATAAACTGCCTGTAACAAATTCTAACCACCTTTTTTTTTTACCAATAAGCAGCAAACACATCTTTAGAAATTAGCCATAAATCAGTTAGTCAAACGATTCCACTGCTGGTTGTCTTCTAGGCTAAATGGGTGCTATGAGGCCTTGGAGGGCGGAAACACCGCAGAGGCCCTGATTGACTTCACTGGGGGGGTCTCAGAGCCCCTCATCCTGGATCAGGAGGCCCTCAGCCTGCACAGCGACCAGAGGAGGGTGTTCTTCCAGACGTTGGCCAAGGCCCACGAACGCAAAGCCCTCATCACCTGCTCCATACGGGTAGGACACTTTATCCTGAAACTCTGAGAATCTTCTGCATTTTAGAAACTGGTGAACAAGTTAAAACATATATTTCATATTTCTCAGCCAGCAGAGGGGGAGACAGTGGAGTCAGTTTTAGATTGTGGCCTGGTGCGAGGACACGCCTACGGGATCACAGCGGTGAGGAAGGTGTGGCTGGGGGACAAGATGCTGAGTGGGGCGTACCGACTCTTCATGGTGCGCATGAGGAACCCATGGGGGACAACAGACTGGACGGGTGCCTGGAGTCAGGGGTGAGGGCAGTTTGAACTCTAGCCTCATGTGCCACATGTCCGACTGCTGAGTATATCATACATTTTGCAGGAGCTCTGGGAATAAAGCCTCCGCTGACGTTTAACAGTGTCAGTATTTTTTTACATTTTACAATTTCCTCCTAACTTTTTTTTTGGACTTTTGCTGCCATTGCTAATAACATTTTACAATAGTTCGGGGATGACTTTTACCAGCTCCTAGAGTCATTACACAAAGGAACATCTGCCATTCACATTATTAAACTCTGAAAATGGCCAAAATGGGCTAATAAAGCTTTCCAGAAGTTGAAACAACTCTTGTATTTCTGCTTTCTTTTTCTCTGCTGCCTTTGACATTATTGTCCTTGCATGCCCCCTGCAGGTCACAGCAGTGGCAACAGATGAGTCGTTCAGAGAGGGAGAAGATGGGCCTCATTGTTCGAGATGTTGGGGAGTTTTGGTAGATCTTAATTTTTTATTTGTTGTTTGGATTCCCACTAACTACCGTAGAGTTGTTGCTAGTCTTCCTGGGGTCCACATGAAATAATAGAAATAAATAGAAATGTAAAATCTCATAGGATAAATGGAACAAGAATAGACAGAATTAAGATTTGGCAATAAAGACTACAGTAAAAACCCCAAAAAACAACATGATCAGAGTTTTTCAGTCACTTTTGAAGGAAAATCTACTTTTAATCTGTCTAATTTCTTGACCCTCTCCTCTCTCAGGATGGATTTCGGGGACTTCTGTCAGTACTTCACAGATGTGGTGGTGTGCCGGCTGGTGGAGAGGCCTCTGCTGTGGCCGAGACCTCACTGGAGAGAAGTGCGCTGCTATGGGGAGTGGGCTTCAGCACCTTCCAACCCTGGAACACCTCTGTCATCCGCCGTCCTCCGCAGCAACCGCGCATTGGGGAAGAGCGACGCCAAACCAGGAGGGACCAAGCAGCAAGGTCACTGGAAGGAGGCACGGCTTAGGGAGAGTCAGCAGGAAGGAGGGAAAAGAGGAGGAAGAGGAAGGTGTCACAAGAAAGTGACAAAGGAAGATAGAGAAGGCGATAGAGAGGAGCAGAAAGGAGGTTGGGAGGTGCAGGTGAATAAGGAGAGTCGATGTGGAGGTTGCATCAACCACAGGGACACTTTCCTGCACAATCCACAGGTAAACCTGAGGTAAAAAAAAATAAATCTGTTGATAAGTACAAGAATTTTGAGTTTTTTCCCTTTCTTTCTTTCTTTGTGCTAGTTCATGTTTGAGGTGACAGGCAAAGAGGAGGAGGTGCTGATCTGTCTGCAGCAGGAGGACAGGAGGATACAGAGGAAAGACGGAGGAGGAGCAAACCTGCCTATTGGTTTTGAGGTGCTAAAGGTGAGCAGTTCACGGACCGAGATGTGAACACGCACCAGCAGCTTATTAACAACAAGACCTTGTTGTTCCCAGGTGGAGGTGAACCGCTGCAGCCGGGTGCAGTGTGTGGTGGAGCAGGCGGCCAGCTCCGTCTACATGGACTCCCGCAGTGTGACTCTGAGGGGAACTCTGGCTCCAGGCCGCTACGTCGTGCTGCCAACCACCTTCCTGCCGGGCACCACCGGACGCTTCCTTGTACGCCTCTTTTCCCATTCCATTGTCTGTCTCAGGTGTGTGGCAGTTGTTTATGTTTGTTTTCAAATGCCAAAAGGTTGCTTTTATGCTATAAATTCAACATAATCTGTGAGACCCTTGTTTTTTTTTTTTTTTTATTGGTGGATTTTTTTGTTCAGCCACTGCTTTTCTACAAACTGCATGTCCAGTACTGCATCTGACATTATCTGCTGATGAAGTTTGAACATCTGTAGCAGGTTCTCTGTTAGTTTTCACATAAATTGCACAAACTTAATTTACTCATTTCAAACATCCCTGCTTTGAAACTGTGATAAATGGAATTGCATATAAAAATGTTCAAATTAGATGCAGATTTAATCATGATGTTGTTAAAACATTTTCCAAAGATAAAAAATGTGGATGTCTCTTAAACTTTTAGCATCAGTACATTTCTTGCGCTCATATTTTATTAACTTTTCCTGTTCCTCTTCAACCATGATACCAATCCTCTGCTTCTTAGTTTTGCTGTGTCCTTATTTTTTGTGTAGGGAATTGAGGGAGGACTTGCCATCTCCTTCTGCGTTCCAGTGTTTTCTACCTCAGCCCACTGTGGTGACCACAGTCTATCTCCGCAGGGCGTCAGGACTCAGCCCTCCCAAACAGACAGGTTGCTCAGCACAACGACTATCATTACATCTCTTGCACTGGGACAGCTATACAGATAGAAGAGGGCAGAAAAAGCAAGAAAAACACTTGGTGACACTTTTTGCTTGCATGTAGCCTCCTAACAAAACTGCATACTGTATAGCTCGATCAGAAAACTCTCATTTCTTGGTAGTTGCATCTTTCTTTGGGACCTTCATTTCTTTCTACAGTATCTTATGTTGTATGTTATGATCCACAGTTCCAGATGTTTATGCTGTAGTGAGGTGTGAGAACGACACCATCAGGACACGGGTGTTCAAGGCCGAAGGAAACCCCGAGTTCAACCTCAGAACCATCTTCTACAGGAGATACCCAAACACACACATCTCTATCCAGGTTTGACTCATTCATATTCCCTCACACACTGATACACACACACACACACACACACACACTCACACAAACACAATCTAAACTACCCGTTGTTATCTGTTGCATGTAGTTGTTGAGCAGAGGTCTGCTGTGGGACTCTGTGCTGGGAAGAGCTCGACTCCTGACAGAGGAGTCTGAAAGGGGCCGGAGCCATGTGATTGATCTACGAGGCGGCCAATCAGGTTCAGGATTCAGAGGTTGTGTCTATGTTGAGACATCCTCCAGCATCTGCCTGACAGACTTGTAGCTAATTCATAATTCATTCACAACCACTGTCCTGTCTGCGGGAGCACTGATGGACAGACAACAAGATATTTTGATGAAATGATGAAAACTTTGTTGGACAGTGAAGTAATTCCTAAAAAATACATTATGATGGTGCTGTAGTTGCTTTGACAAACTTTAGTAGTTGTCCTATGTATTTCAAACCAAACTCGGTGCTCTGACAGTTAAAAATAAACAAAAATACACATGAAGAAGAAGATGACGCGCTGTAGTGATCTGCTGGTCAGATATACAGGGGGACGTCCTTCGTGACTTCAGCAGTTTAACAAAAACAACAACTGAAACTGCTGCCAAATTAAGATTTTTGTGTGTCTTTGTATTATCTAGATTTATTAGTACTGTTGTCTGTGTTATTGCTGTCACTAAAATTGTCATATTTATTTTTGCCATTATTTCTGTTGTTGATATTACGTCCAGATGTAAATGTCCATAACCACATTTGCATTTGTGTTTTGAAAACATTTTTCTTATGATTAAATAATTAACATTGTGTGAGTGCGTTTCATTTTTTATTATAACTAAATGCTCCCATTTGATAATTTGGAGAGTATAAATCATAGATATAGTGATTACGCTTTAAGAAGACTGACACATTTTGTAATATTTGTTCAATATTTGTTGAACATCTTCATTTTAGCCCAGACATGTTTGTTGCAACACTTTGCATTCCTGCAAGACTCTCTTGGCTCAGTTTTGCTGGTTCAAGCAGCCTCGTATCTTTAAGTGATTAGACAAGACTAGAAGCAGGTCAAAAAGACCTGAAGATGTTTTTTTGGACAGAAAAGTATGCATTTTTGAAGTTTAACCAGGTAACTGCAGAGATAAACCACAGATGACAGTGCAATTTCCTAGATGTAACTGTGTTTTGAACCTTTCTTGTGAGCAACCCAACATAGTGCCAAAAACAGAAATGTTGCATTTTGTAATATTAAGTGAGTCCAAACTTAAAATCACACATTTACAGAGAAAAGGGAAAGAGTTTAAAACAGTATTAACATTTTAATGACAAAATCCTCTTTATAAATTATAACTTACAGTTCATGAGACACACAAGAGCTAAGAAAACATTCTTTATATCTATTATGTAACCCAACCCATTTCAATGCAAACTACACAAGATAAAGTGGCTCATTCAGTCTTTATCTGTTCTCATTTGACATAATTTGTTTATCATGAGCCTGAGCCTGCTGTAACTGAGTGCTGCTTTCAAAAGTGAAGGATCATAAACTACCATTACCTGCATTGGAAGTGTGTCTTTTATCTTAACCTGTTTGTGTTTAGAAGTCATTAGTATTGATATTTTGGCACACTATTGTGAGAAAAAAGTGTTCTCTCTTTTGTTTTTCTCTTTCGTAATCTATGTTTCTATGTTGACATTTCCCTTTATTTGTTTACTTGCATTTCTTTTCTTTGTTTTTCTCCTCCATATCTCAAAGAAAGCCAACCCTTGACCAACAGGATCTTGTGTAACTTTTTAAGTATGGCAGCTCAGTGAGAGCACAGGATTTTCCCCCCCATTACTTTCATCTATTTTCCTGCTTTTTGAACCCTTTTTCTTTAATTCTACCTAAAGCATTTCATGTAAAATGATTCAAACTTCTGCTTTGAACGGTACCATGTAAATATTTTGTATTATCTCAATAGTAATATTCTGAAAATGTGTAAATAAGACCTGTTAGTGCACCAAATCACATTCAAAAATATTATAATTTAATGGGTATAAAAACATAATGTTTTAAAGTGTCTATACATTCACTGAACTCCTAAATCTGCACAGGTGTACATCTTTTTATCTTGTTAAAGGGGACATATCATGCTTTTTCTGATTTTCTGATATGTATATACTATTACGATGTTGGATATCTATGTTAAACATGGTTAAAGTTCCAAAACTTGAGGTTAACGTGTGTAGAAATGCTCCCTGCAAGTCAGAAGCTGAGGCTCTGAATGCTTCGTTTGCAACGTTTTTCCTAGCTTGCTGACAAGTTAGCGTCGGCTTGTTGCATGCCCATAAACGGCCATTGTTTCATGTTCCTTGGTTGCTAGGTTGTTGCTAAGGTTATTATTTATTATTATTTATTTGTATGTATGTTATTTGTGTTGTCCACTCTTGTATTTCAGATTGGATTCGGGCTCAAACATGTGTGGATGTATTTGGGAGGTTGACATTTTGAGTAAAGAATGAGAAAAAGTTGTGAAATCCTACTACTATAGTTTGTTGCATGGTTTGTTGACGTAGCCTCTCGAGTGGCCAGAACAGAGTGGACTCCTCAGGAGAGCAGCCTTAAAGGCCCAATACGTAACTCAGTCATTTGGTCGCCTGTCAATGGTGTCATTTCTCTTTTGCGCATGTGTCAGCATTGTGGTTGTCCTTCAGTATCTGTCATAAATTGACCTTTTATCCAGTTTTAAGCCACATTTTTAAAATACAATTAGATCTTGATTGTTTTTAACTATATCTTTTAACCAGATGAAGGATTTTAGTCATCGGACATCTAGATCTTAAGTTATCAGAGACAAGCTGAGCAAACGTCCGCAGCAAACGTTCGTAGCCTCTCTGGACATCCTGTGTCCACTGAACAAAGTCAGAGAAACATTGATATTTAGTGTGAAACTGCTTTATTCTGTGTTTTTACTGGTTTTAATCATCATGTACATTTGTTTTGGAGAGGAGGATAATTCAGCTCCTGATAAAAAACCGCAGAATGATTAACACTAAAGGAATCCTAACCGGGACAAACTGACTGCAATGACGGCAATGGTGGCTGTTTAACAATGGAGACAACAACTCCCATAATCCCACGCTACGTCAACAAACTCTTGCTGCGTTCCTTCTCTCTGGCATACTTAGTACGTACCGCAGCTGCCCTTATTAAGTACATAAGGTACAAAAGTACAAAGCATTAAAAGGCAGCTGCAGTACAGACATTGCGGCTTCTGTTGTTGCTCTGCCAATGTGCTGTCATTGGTCTGTTCTCTTTCAGCAGCTCAGTTGATGTGACGTATCTTCCGCTGTGCAGAGGCTTGTGGGTCAGAATAGCCAGAAAAACATGGTGGCTTGCATACTGCAAAATGTGACCGGATGTAGTACCCCCTGGTACTTTTGGCATACTGCATTTGACATCCTATGTATTGGGACATATTAGGCTAAATCTTTTTCTGGCATATTTAATAGTATGATAATATGGGTATCGGAACACATCCTCTGTCTTTTGTTATTGTTTTGATTGAGAGACCCCTCATGGCAGAAAATTACATAGCCTATTGTGCACTTAAAGAGACAGGAGCTAAGACAACCTGTTTCAGACAGAGGCTGAGCTTAGGGGCCGCATAAACGGCTAGTATAAGATAAATAAGAATTTTTTTAAAACTGTTAATCCTGCAAATATGTTCCAGTTGAGCCCCAGACCAAAAATATAGACGTTGAAATGTGCGTGATATGTCCCCTTTAAATTAACGAAATGTGCTTTGGACGACAGACACATCCTGATGCTATTTTGTTTTTATTTAGAATTTATTTAGAAATAAAACATTTTTGGCCTCGTGCAGGAGTCTGGTATGGCATGAGTCATTTTTACAATCAGCTGACCGCATGAACGCCTCCTCTCACTGTGTGTCTGCGCGCTCCCGAGGAGGTTTGGCATCCCACAAGGCGCGGCTGTCAAGAGTCCCAGCAGCACACCGGGAGGAGGTAAACAGACCCACAGAAAAGGTAAGAGTCAAAGAATAAGACGGGAAACAGAGATTTCACGCATAAATAGATTGTGTTGACGGTTACCGGAGACTGTGCGGTTGTATTTGGAGAATAAACTCATTTCCGAGGAGCAGAAGTCAACTTTATGTCAGTGTGTTACCGGGGCGCGGCGCTGAACATTCAGCCAACTTTCAAATAAAAGGCGAGGCCGTGTTTTAACCTTATCTGGTCTGATTTGGTTGTATTTGCTTAGCCTGTCACTTCTAAAGGACTTACCTCGCCCTGTTTTTAGTGAGGAAGTGCACCGAGTAGTTTTTTTTAGGCTTCCTGTCGTAGGATTTTATTCTTAATTTATCGTGATAATAAAGCGGGAGTTAAACGAACCAATTTCTCTGAATATTTCCCCCCATTTCCTTAATTTCTGCTGTCTGTTTATGTGTTGTAATAGGTTGTTTCCTGCTGCTGCTGTTCCTGTAATATTGGTCAAACTGGCTCTGCTGGGAATGCAGTCAAACCTCTTGGCTGTAATTCAGAGAATAGTCTCTCCTCATAATCAGTCATGTTAAAGAACTGTAGTGTGTGAGCATAAATCCACACTGTGTGCAGTTCAAGTCACTATAGCCCATGTAATTATATTTGCTGTTGGTGCTAGACACTCAAATAGTTACTGCATGGGAGCCTAAATTAAATTTGGGTAGTTGTGGTCAACTGAACCCACTAACTCATGATTTAATCACTCCAACAGTCACATGTTTGTACAGCTGTTTGAATGCTTTGTCTTAACCCAACTAAAACACAACTCTTACATGCTCTTTGTACTTCCCCTAAAAGCTTCAAACCGGTTTATAAGACAAACTACATGCATTTGAAAATTACATTACTAAGTCAAATACAAATTCAAAATGGACTCATTTACTGCTTACAAAAAGAGACAGGTATCTGCATGGCGTGTCGAGCAAAAATCGAGCAAAAATCCCAAATACTCACTGGTTTAAGCTTCTCAAATGTGAAGATTTGCTGCTTTTCTCTGTTTTGTATCAATGTAAATTAGATATTTCAAGGTTTTGTGGTTTTGGTTGGACAAAATCATCTATTTGAAGATGTCATCTTGGTGTCCAGGGCATAAATTAATTATGCATGTTTCACTATTTTCAGACATTTTATAGACTAAGTGATTAATTGATTAATCAATACTGAAATTGCAGCCCTACATTAAAGTGCAGAACCAGGTTTAGTGCCAAGTAGGTTTTCACATACAAGTAATTTGCCTCTTGTGTTGTGGTGTCGAAGCAGTCAAAAATATACACTTCAGATTGAAATGTCATTCAAATCCACCACAGTGCTAAATCTTTTTATTATTTTTACAGCATGAAAACAAACATATTTTACTTTTAACTACAAATTTCAAACACATCATTTGCAAATTTTCCAATGTCTTTCCAATAAGAAATGTTACTTCTTGAGTTGGGAAGAAGAGTGAAAGTAAAACCTAGTAATTCTTTTTCTTGCTTTGTTGCTTTGCTGTGTTTTTTTCCCCTCTTGTTTCTTATCTGATAAAGACAAAAAAATCACAGTCAGCTTTCAGTGTGCAGATATTTTTACTTTTTAAAAACATGGCCAATATTAGCCAGTGATTTCTTTATCTTCCTCTGTAGGTTAGAGTCTTAATTGCTGATAATGTCAAACGCTGGGCTTATTCAACGCATGCGCAGTCCTCCTCAACCCCCAACACCGATACTAGGTGAGATGTTCTGACGGTCAGAGTCATACACACTTGTGTCATAGTTTAATTGTTGTCAGATAAAAGCGTGTGTGTGCTTTTGTTTAAATATATTCTTCCTTCTTGCAGCATGTTCAAAACTGGTTTTCTGCATCATGCCCATTGCTCAGATTGCAATCGGTGAGTGACAGATGGGCGTGCTATGATTAAAGTTTACAGACATTTTGTTCACTGAATTGTTATGATTTTGAGATGTCAGAAAGTCCAATTTTTTCTGTACTTCTGGTTAAATAAATTCTTGAATTTTGTGAAAACGCTAAATGACCAACCAAGAAAGTCTCATAAAATTGTCATCCATCTGTGTCCAACAGGTGCAATACACCTGAATGACTGCCCGCGGCAACACTACATTCCCATCTATTTGATAGTGGTGGGAGTATTTGGCCTGATCCTGTCGGTACTCTCCTGCCTGCCCTGCGCTCAGGAGCCCAAAGATGGCACCGCTAACCCCCTCAGCCGACTCTGCACAATCTGGAACTCTTTGACTTCTTTCTTCATCTTCTGCTGGTTCATCGCTGGTAAGTTTAAACCATGGTAGGCTGACAAATAAGGCAAGTGACAGGAAGCATGACAAAGGATGGTTCTCACCATGGCCAAGAGGAATTCGTGTTTCTGATTGTCTCTGGCTGGTAGTCATTTGTTTAACTTCTGTATCGGGACACCTCAAACATAGTTGTGGTCAACAGGTGACGACCGTTCAAATTTGGTAAAGGGGACGCATCATGCACATTTCCAGGTCTATATTCATATTCTGGGGCTCTACTGGAATATCTTTGCATGATTTACAGTTAAAAAAAACTCCTTATTTATCTTATACTGGCTCTTTATGCAGCCCCTCAGTTCAGCCTCTGTCTGAAACAGGCTGTTTTAGCTCCTGTCGCCTTTATGGCCCCCCTCCCACTGTGTTTTCACTGGCCAACTTCCGGAAACTGCGTCTCAGGAGACGTCCAGTGGCTCTGGAGGCTACATAAACAAACATTAGTAGTTGGATTTCACTTCTTTTTCTCGTTCTTTAATCAAAATGTCAGCCTCTCAAATACAAAAAGCCTGAATCCGATCCGAAATATGCAAATGGATGACATAAACAACCCATGGAACAGCCTTAACAACAACCTTAGCAACAAAGGCGACCAATGGAAAGCTGCTTGTGGGCATACATGAACAAGAGCCGAACTATGTGTGCATTTAAAGGTTTTAATGCACACCTGCCTGCCAGTCAGAGAAGAGTATTCAACCAGACCATGGTATGAGATGATATATTATTTACCATGAATCTTGGAACATACTGTCAAAGAGATTTGTAATTCCCACCTGAAGAATCAATTAAAAGACAAAGAAACGTGGAAATATAGAAACTAAGTAGAAAGAGGAAAGGTATTTCTGTTATGCAGTCAGATCTTTGCCGAGGATGCTGTTGAAATGAGAACTCGGGTCATACTAAGATAGAGGAAATTGACTCTCCTTTAAACTAAAATTCCATTAAAGTTCACCAGATGGTGAATAAACACACTGCAGTAACAGGTAGAGGCCACTAGATGTCCACCTTATGTCTTTAGAGTCTCTAGAGGTCCAATCTTGTCAAACCACGTTTTTTACAATTCCACAGCTGCACACAAACTCCTTTAGGTTGACATATTCTGTTTGGAATCAATCTCGTAAATGTAATATGTCTCTCTGAGAGACTAGGGGCAGGAACATGCAATAATCTCGCCCTCGATCCTCTAAAAGTCACAGCTTTACTAACTTCACCCTTTATTTTAGGCAGCATATGAATGTGAACACACCGTGTGTGTGTTTGTTGGTGCAGAATGTAGTCAGCCCAATTTAATTAAACATTTGATACATATTTTGAGGCTTAATTTTACGAGATGTCCTGAATAATTGTTACTGCTCAAAACTGTTGATTTGAAGGACACCGAAGATGCTGGCACAATATAGTGTGTAAGCTACAACATACATTCACTAACTCCATGCAATAGAAAAATGTTTTGGAAAAGTAAAGTTAAATTTCTCCTCAGACTAAAAGCAGATTTTAATCACCACATCACTGTGCTGGAGACTGTGCAGAAAATGGAAACATTTTGCAATGATGATGCAAAATTGTGCAAAGTGAATCCTTGTACTCTAAGGCAGTGGCTGAGCATTGTTGAAGAGATGTATGATATGGAAAGAACAGTTTGAGAAAATGTTTAGTGCTTATAAAACCCATCACAAGAACACTACTAAAATTGTATTTAAAAAATGAGAAGACTTTTGTATCAACAAAACCAAAAGCAAGAAAAGGTGGAGCCATGTGTAGAGAAGATAACACAAGAAAGGACAGCTTTGCTTTAACATTAGACATAATTGCACAAAATGTTAGAAGTTAGATTAGACTAAATAATATCTGACAATCATATTAGATAATTACTCTTAACATCAAACAATCCTGCCAACATTGTCTGAAATGCTCCAAATCTTTGATTATTTCTTTCATTATTGGTATAAAGTCAAGAATTGTAATTTTAGATGTGGAATTACTGAAACTGTCATAAAAAAACACAAAGTGTATTTTTTTTCTTCTAGGTAATGTGTGGATCTACTCTATTTATCAGCCCAACTACAACAAGAACACAACAAGTGTGGATCCCTACTGTGACAAGACGCTCTACCTATTTGCCTTCTGGACCACCACCTTGGTCTACATCCTCTTGGGTTTGTTCCTGTTGTGTGGCTGTTGCGTCCTTGTTTGCTTCTTACTGTGTGGCCGTGCCGACCCGGACGACAACATCTAGAGACAAATAAATAAAAGAGTGAGGGGGCAAGATGCATCTGATGGGGCTGCAATGAGGATTACTTGTAGTACTCCTCATTTTATCACTTAAACATCAGCAAGTAGTAAAACAGTTAAAGTAGATTAAGAGTGCACTTTATTTACTGGATGAACCCTTTGTTGTCTCTAGTTAATGTTAATGGGTCATTATTTGCAGCACAAAATTTGCAACACATAATTTTTCTTATTTTAACACCTATCATGCATTGTAGTGGTATTTCTAATCACACAGCGTTCTTGTGGGTGGACCAATAGATACATACTTAACTCTAAAATGGTGTAGATGAATCTTTTCTCACTGCTGAACCTTTTCTACCTCTGCAGATGCTGCAGTACATTCTGTTTGTAGGTAATTAATAAATTAATAGTGCCTTTCCAAAAGATATATATGTATATGTATGAGATCTACTGTTTACATGCTGAGCCAGTAATTGAACTATTTCCAGATACGATAAAATTATAAAATGTGTGTACTGTGCAAATTCATTTTCCCTTATTATTATATCTTTTTTACACTGATACCTGTTTGTATATAATTTGTTTCAACGGTCATTTAACCAATCAAAGTCCGCATCGTGCCTGTCAGGCACCAGACAATAATGTTTTATACTCCATAAACTTGTGTAAAATACTATATGATACATAAAGCAGGGGGTTTGTTCTCTGAGGAAACCAACTTTTTGATGGTTTCCTTTTAGTTTTCCACTGTTTATGGTTTAATCACAACATATACTGAACTTAGTTTCCAGATCAAACTGTATCAGAGGAGTTTCACTGCTGTAACTGATTTACTCTAAATGTTAAGATGATATATTATTTACCAAGAACCTTGGAATATACTATCAGAGATTTTGTAATTTCCACCTGAAGAATCAATTAAAAGAGAAAGAATTATTCCATGTCACTTCTTTATCTTCACAGGGACTGAAGACGTCTCTAGCACTAGGGCCATTTTTGAATATTTAATTTGCAGTTTTTTGATCATTTTGGCTGTGTTAAAGCATTCGGCATAAATTTTGACGAGGGTGTGGACTCTTCTTATCAATTTTGGAAATTCTATGGCCATTACAGCATAAAATCATGCATTCTCTTATATCACGCTTTCAATCTAGAGCACTGGCTTCAAAATTGTAGTTATTACTATTTTCTACCAGACTGAACAATTTTCTCATGTTTGCATGTTTGCCAGGGCAAAAATATGTATGTGTGTGTGTGTGTGTGTGTGTGTGTGTGTGTGTGTGTATATATAGATAGAAAGATCAGTCTCATAATTCATGAATGCACTTGGAAGGATTCACAAATGTATTTTTGGATTTATATATATAAATGACTCTGTCCACAAAAGTATTTTTGAATGCACACAAAAATATTTATCGTTGTATATAAATGTAACAAAATATCCACATAAAAATTAAGGTTCACAAATATATTTCTAATTAACACACAAATATTTGTTTTAAATATATGTAATAGAAATCCACATATATCTATATATATCATATATAATTTTCATGACAAACATATTTGGATGTTATTACATTTATATACAAACTGTTGAACCTGCATTTACAAACTGTTCGTCATTTTTGAACACAGTTGCCAGATATTTATCTGAAAAATATATATATTTTTTCATTTATAAACATAGTAGCATCATGTCAAAAACCGGCATTTAAAGGGTTGAAATTCTGAAAATGAATGAGTATTTGGTAATTATGATCAGGACTGAAGTTGGTTAAACATTTAACTCAGTTTAAGTGGAAAATTATATTAATATAGTTTTATGGCAGTTTTTTTTTGACACGGACATTTTTTTCCTTAAACAACATCAGTGCAACTTTTTTAAAGTGAGGCACAAGCTCTAGAGGAATGATGTAGATTCAATAAATACCCTATTGACTCAACTTATTGCAGTATGATACATCCTCTTGCAAGCATCAAAAGAAACTTAGAAAATAAAGCTGAATTTCTGATTAATTTAAGTCGATGTTCCCTTTATGGATATTTAGAAAGAAAAAAAGAGACATTTAATGTCAATGAAAAGTTTAATTAACTTATGTTGAAATGTTTGTCAAGAAAGATTCAGTTGTAGGACAAGACAAAAAAAACACACATAAAGGTAGCAGTGTATAAATTGTATTTCTAAACATCGGAGAGACCTCAGAAATTTATATTTCTGAACACTAAAAGTATAATAAGGAGTCCATGAAAATTCCAAACCTGTGTCACATTTGAAGTAATAAAGATAAATACCAAATTCAAATTCAAGTTTCTGACTCACTGCCTCCCATTACCAGACACTTATAATAGAAAGAGCAATCTAAAAAAAGACACTCAACTAGGAAATTGAGACCTACAATGACAAACCTTACAAGAACTTGTGAACGATGAGCTCTCTGAAACCTTTTAATAGATACATAACAGTCTCTCGAATGGGCTTTCACTTTCCCTTCCAGCAACCAGAGACGAGGTGCAGATCATCTGATACGCAGCAAGGTAAACATATTTGATTAATAGTTTAAAATCAAATATTAGTTTATTGTGCTTAAGAAAGAATGATCAAACCATCCTCTCCCTGTAGAAACTGTTATTGGTTATTTTACTAGATTTATGTTACCGTTAGTATTCTTGCTGATCCTGTTGCTGCTGTTGCTAAAAGTAGAAAAACACCATAAAATTTGTCCTTTACTTAAAGGGAAGTAGACTAGCAGGGTGGCAACTAATGATTTTCATTGTTGATTTATCTACTGATTGTTTTCTCTATTAATTGATTATTTGTGTGGTCTATAAATTGTCAACAAATTGTGAAAAATGCCCATCACAAGTTCCCAGAGGACATGGTTACTTTTTTCCACTCAATAGTCCAAAACCCAAAGATAAGCAGTTTATTATCACAGAGGAATGTTAAAACCATAAATATTAATATTTGGGAAGCTGGAACCAGTGAATTTTTGCATAGATATTGCTCGAATGATTGTTAGATTATCAAAATTGTAGCAGATCAATTTATCAACTAATTGTTGCAGCTTTGTAGACTACAGTAGGCTATGTGCATTAGTAGTGTTATTTCACCACTATATTATGATGAAGAGCACTTCTTGTGAAATATTGTACTTCCAGTTGTTTGTACCTGGAAAAAACAAGCTGCTGATGTCCTGTATCTCTTTCTGTCTGTAGACTGATCATTACTGACAATGCCAGAGAGTGGCAAATACACCAAGTGCCTTGCTAAAACTCCAATAGTGATACTAGGTGAGAAACAGTGATGAACTAAGGTCCTCACATCCTCACATCATCTGCAGCTGCTGCAGGTGTCATTGTTGACCTGAAAATATTGTCTATCTTCCCGCAGTATGTGCCTCAGTGATTATGTGCATCATGCCTGTTGTTCAGCTAGCAGTAGGTAAGTGACTGTGCATTTACTGTCATGAGGGTGTATTAAAATTGTATTTTTTTAAAATTATTTTTTCCTGACTTTTGTAATATCAGATGACCATAATTGGTTATTGAAATCATCACCAGTAAAATTAAGTACAATGATTAACAGATTTTGTCCTTGTGTCTCACAGGAGCTATGTACCAATATGAGTGTCCACGACAGCCCTACATCCCCATCTACTTAATGGTAATGGGAGTCATCCCCCTGCTGCTGTCTGTGCTCGCCATCCTGCCCTGCTTCGCCGGCTTTGGAAATCAAAGCAAGCTCTGGAGCTGCCTGGTCTCTGTCTTTTTCTTCTGCTGGTTCATCACTGGTAAGCTCAAAGACTGCAACCAATGCATAATCAATGCACTGACCTATTAATGTAAGTTTAAAGAGAAATAATGATATTAAATTTTCCTATCATGCTTATTGGTGAATAAATGCAGTGCAGTAACATTTACAGGCCTCTAGATTTAGCACACAGATGCTTCACTCTTGTTCCACTGTGTTGTACTTGTTATATGATGGGAAAACACATTTACCTCTGTTAGAAGTATGAATTTGCTTGGGCCTCTTTTTCTCAAGGTAATGTGTGGATTTACTCCATCTACGAACCCAACTACAATAAGACAACGACCAGTGTGGAACCCTACTGCAACAAGACGCTCTACATGTTTGCCGTCTGGTCCACCAACCTCACCTACATCCTGTCAGGTCTCTTGATTTTGTCTGGCTGTTGCACATTCCTCCTTTTAGAAGACAGCAACCCAACAAACGTTTAGGATTGTTGGTGGATTTAATAACAGTAATGTAAAGTATATTAATCTTTGTTTTCAAAGATGTCTGATGTACATTCTGGAGATATTAAAATCACCTCAAGTACCAGTGTCACATGTTTTTATTATTCATCTCTTATCCCAAAAATACTAACTACTACTAAGCAGAGAGATCTTCAAACAGAGTGCTGATTTGAAAAAATATATATCTCGAACAGACAACCCAGTTGACACAGAGATGGAGAAAATAAGATTAATGGACTAAGAGGACAAACAAACCAGACACTGTTATCTGTGTTATCTCTTTTCTACACCCCAGATAGTGACAGTATCTCAT
Source organism: Thunnus albacares (assembly GCF_914725855.1). Classification (NCBI taxonomy): domain Eukaryota; kingdom Metazoa; phylum Chordata; class Actinopteri; order Scombriformes; family Scombridae; genus Thunnus; species Thunnus albacares. Next base: position 14,017,740 of record NC_058127.1, on the reverse strand, counting down.
AATCTATATGACGATTAAATAACAGTACACATGTATACCATTAAAAGGCAAGAAAATATTAGGAGATGTTATTGATATGCTGTATTATTGCATGTCATGTAATCTTATGTGGGTTGGACTGTTTTTAATGGTATGACACGAAAAAAAAATCATTAATTCATAGGATGTTGTGACCTTGTTTTGTAGCTTACCTTGACTTAAATTATCATGTAATAATGCCCAAAGCTTCTCTATTTTAATTAAGATACAAGTCTGATAACTTTATTAATGCCATGAATTCACTTGGCATGACAAAATAATTTTTTTTGCTCTGTTTTCCTTACCACTCTCTCCATGTGCTTGAGTCCAAGATGGATTGAGTAATGTGAAATATACTTTCTTAATTTGTGGTCACATGATTACTTTTGTTTATGGTTACCTAAATAAAGGGGGCAGCTCATTTTGCCCACTGTCTCGATTTACCCCGTTCTCCCCCACACAGAGTTTTTAAATCTGAAGTCTGTGGCAACTTTCTCATGCTGGTGCACCAGAACTGCTGGAAGTACATTTCTGTGGTGGAAAAAAGGCTAAAAATAGGGGAGGGGGATGCAGACCCTATGCAGACATTGAAACCATAGACAGTGTTTTTGTAATTACTCAAAATTCCAGAAGAGGGAGACAAAAGTCCCACACTGCAGCTTAAACAGGTTCTTGTCTGGAAACTTTTCACTTTATCTTCATCATTCATGAGCTGCAGCCCATTTGACACACATAAAGGTATAACATGTCTGATTTTTTCTCAAAACATATTTTGATACTGTTAATTTACTGTTATTATTGAGTTTAAATACATTTTCTGCTAAAAAAAAAAAAAAAAAAAGCAACTTCCTGTTTTCAGACTCAACTTTTGCAGCTTGTATGATCTGACATGTTTCTCCCTCTGTAGGTTCAACTCACCATTACTAATAATGTCAGAGACACATTTCAAGACATCTGCAGACGTCATCCCTCTACAGCAGTAGGTGAGTGATAGTGACGTGCAAAAGTCATGTATGCTTGTGTTCACAGTGGCGGCACATAGGTCAGTGTTGACTTTCAAATATGTTCTGTCTGTCAACAGTATGTTCAAAGGTGATTCTCTGCATCTTGCTCATCACTCAGATAACTCTGTCTGTATTTTCTTTTTATTTTGCTGTATTTCTGGGCTGCAACCATTGGGCAGTGGGTGTGTGGCCCCCAGAAAATAACAATGTGCAGGGTGTGAGTGTGGGACTCTATAAAAATGTAGCGAAAAAAAAAAGCTACAAAAATGGCAAACACAGCACTGATGCTCTGCTTGTTCAGCAGTTATTTGATAAATTACTTGTATTGTTTCCCTTACTGCCAAATTTTTTTTGCACTTATGGCAGTGAGCAGTCGTAGTCAATTCGAGTAAAGTATAAAGTATAACCTAAAGTCTGTTTCATTCTGTCTGCTCTGGACTCTGTGTGTGTGTTTGTGTGTTTGGGGAGGGGGGGGGGGGTATTTTTAGAATTGTAATTTTAGATGTGGAATTACTGAAACACAGAGTGTATTTTTTTTCTTCTAGGTAATGTGTGGATCTACTCTATTTATCAGCCCAATTACAACAAGAACACAAGTGTGGATCCCTACTGCAACAAGACGCTCTACTTGTTTGCCTTCTGGACCACCACCTTGGTCTACATCCTCTTGGGTTTGTTCCTGTTGTGTGGCTGTGACGTCCTTGTCTGCTTCTTACTGTGTGGCCACGCTGACCCCAACGACGACATCTAGAGACAAATAAATAAAAGAGTTAGGGGGCAAGATACATCTGATTGGGGCTGCAATGAGCTGGCTGCTGAAGGTGTTGCATGTATCTCAAGCTACACACACTCGCTAATTATTTGTAGTATTGGAGTATCGGGATGTCTTGGTTTGTGACAGTCAGCGATCCCTTTTACATTACACATTTGAGCCATTGTTAATATAAAAATATTGATTAGTGTAGTTTCAAATCCAAGATCTGTAAAGGTGAAACATCCGTATGAGAGAAGAACAGAAGTCTAACAGCCCTTCATATACAAACACAGTGTACTTTTGGTTTCTTTGTCTTTAGGTAATGTGTGGATCAACTTGATCTATGAACCCAACTACAAGAAGACAAGGTGACACAAAGATGTAGATCCTTACTGCAAAACACTCTACCTGTTTGCCTTCTGGACCGCCAACATGACCTACATCCCAATAGGTCTGTTCATTTGCTGCTGCTACTGTTGCCCCCGTCACCTTCCTAATTAGATGCAAAGTTAATTAAAAAACGTATAGAGAAGATCACAGTGGAGGTGCAGTGTGGATTTAATATCATACATATTTTACCTTTGAAGCCGCAGCAGCTTTCCTACAAAATTACCTCAAGCACCAGCACCACATGGTTTATTTATAATTTGCATATAAAATACTGTAATTTCTTTGTATTTTTCTTTTTTTTACAATTTTTAAATTTTACTACACGACAGTATTTTTACTACCACAAAAATATGTGTTTGGATATTATAATATTTTCTATCATAAAGTAATAAGTGGTCCAGACTGAAATATCTCAACAATTGTTGAGTGGATTTCTATTACATTTTGTACATTTATGTCATTCATGTCAGCTGTACTTTGCGTTTACTGCTAATTAGCAAATGTTAGCCCTCAGTGTGTTCCTGCTAACTCCACCCACCTGATCCCCACACCTGTCTGTGCACCTGCTCCTCATTCCCTCATTAGTCACCTAGTAGCCTATAAATCAGCGTTTTCCCCCTCAGTCTTTGCCAGCCCATCTTGTTAATGTAATCACGATTTGTTCAATAAGGATATCCTAAGCATACAACATAGCACTCCAAAAATCTCGCACTGAACTTTTAAGTACCAGCCATGAAAATAAGAAGTTCTGTCACATGCATGACTACATATTCTCCCAACTTACATGTTAAGTCAGTTTTTAAATGGCACTGCCACATTCTATAATCAGATCCAGAACTAGCTACTAACTTTAAAGATCACCTCCCCCTCATCTCGCCCCTCTTGTTGACATGACCATAAATTGATGGAGATTTTTGGTGCATGCAAATTCTGTGCATAAGAATAGACCTGCACAACCCATTCAGACACCTCTCAGCCCTCTCCGTGGAAAGTATCGCAGTGGTAACTGTGCACAATATAACAACACCTCCAAGATCACACATTTCAGTCATTATCACACAGAGAAACAGTTCCCTATCAAAAGTGTGATCACCTGCTCTTCCACACATATGGTTTGCATGTTGCATTGTCCTTGTGGTTTATAGTATATAGGTAAAAAACAAAACAAATACATTGTATTTGAGTCTTTGGCTTTCCTTTACTAATCCTCATTTTTATCACTGTAATGGAAAGAGATTAGAAATCCAGCATGAAAATGACATTAAACAAGGAACCTCATGCCCACATGCCCACAAACTGTCCTTTTTTGAGTTTTTTATTGGGTCATTATGTTATTTGAAACTCTTGCTCCTAAAAAAACCCCACCAACCCGCCCTTGACTTTCTTGGAAGTTTGCTACAGTAAAATTTTTGTTTTTTTGTTTAATGTCACCCTCAGACTTGTCTCTTTTAATCTCTTTTTATGATCACTGATCCAATTTTTTTTTATCACTGTAATGAAAAGGGAACACAAATCAAGCATCAAAAAGAGATATTGAATGAGGAAGGTGAGACTAACACACACCCTCATGCTCACACGCAACATATACAGTACATTACCAGGTTGTTGTTTACCTGACTCCTATTAAGGTTCATCAGTTGGAGAATAAATACACTGTAGTAACATATAGAGGCCACTAGATGTCCACCTTAAGTCTCTAGAGTCTAGAGATACAACCAATACTAGCAACCTACATGTTTTTACAATTCCGCAGCTGCACACAAACTCCTTTAGGTTGATATATTCTGTTTGGAATCAATCTTGTACATGTAATATGTCTCTTTGAGAGACCAGAGGCAGGAACATGCAATAATCTAGACCTCGGTCTTCTAAAAGTCACAGCTTCACAGGCTTCACCCTTCATTATAGGCAGCATATGAATTTGAACACCACGTGTGTGTTTGTGTGTGTGTGTGTGTGTGTGTTTTGGTTTGGATAGTAGCCAGCCCAATGAATTTTACTAAATGTTTGGTACATATTTTGAGGCTCAATTTTATGAGACTTCCTGCCTCACATTGAATTATTGTTACTACTCAAAACTGTTGATTGAAAGAGACAGAAGATGGTTGAAATGTTGGTGAAGATGAAAATATCTAAAGATGACTGGTACAATATATGTAAGCTACAACATAAAAACACTAACTTCAGGATATAGAAAGAACGTTTTGGAAAAATACAGTTAAATTTCTCTTCAGACTAAAAGCAGATTTTAATCACCACATCACTGTGCTGGAGACTGTGCAGAAAATGGTGAAATTTTGCAAAGATTTATGCAAAATTGTGCAAAGTGGCTGGGCATGATATGGAAAGAACAGTTTGAGCAAAGATGTAGTGCTTATAAAACCAATCACAAGAACACACAGAGAAGGTGGAGCCATGTGTGGAGAAGATGACACAAGAAAGGACAGCTTGTTAGAATTAGATTAGAGTAAATATCTGACAATAATGTTAGATAATTACTCTTAACATAAAACAATCCTGTCAACATTTAAATGGCTCCAAATCTTTGGTTATTTCATTCTTTACTGGTATAGTCAAGAACAAAGGTGTAACCCTAGTTCTATAATCACAGGCAGAACCCTTCACTGGACTCTATAGGTAATACTCTCCTCCAAGCAGATGCGCACACAATCTCCCACTTACATGTGCTTCACTGCTGCTCTCATCCCTAAACCACTTCAGCTGATGGTGTAGGAGTGGCAAGGTCCACAGATAGAGGGCTTCACCTGTGCTTATAGAACTAGGGTTACAATATCGTAACCTTTGCTCCATCTCACACAGACTCTGCCCTCAACTGGACTTTATAGGCACAGTAGGTGGACCCTGATGAATGTACTACAGCTGACACTCACACCAGCTTTTCACAAGTCCTGAGTTGCCCCTGCAAGCACAAACCTTGAAAAGGAGCCCGTCTTGTCCAAGCAATAGAACCTAATAAACAGATCAGGCTTAGACCAAGACACCTCACTGAATAAGACCTGCAATGCTGGTATACTACATGTGGAATGGGCTAGGACTGTAGTGGAGAGTTCCTTACCCGCTTGCCTTTAGGCCTGGGAGATGCATTCACAAAGCCAACTAGCTAGGCACTTCTTGGATAGGGCTTGACTGGCCACACCTCTCCATAGCACAGAACAGCTGTTCAGTGCACCAAACGGGGGCTGTTTGTTCAACATAACATGCCAACGCACATACTGGGCACAATAGACAATTTTGCCTCCCTGATGTGCCCATAGGGTGGAAGACAAAATGGTTCTAGCTGAATAGCTTTCGACAGAAATGAAATCCTTATGTTCTTGGGAACAAAGGAGGGGTCCAGTCTGAGAGTAACACTGCTGTGGTCACCACAACAGCTGGGGGAACCGTCAGGGTGCACAGCTCACTCACTCTCTTAGCTGAATTCAGCGCAAGCGACAAAGCTCTCTTGAATGACAGCACCTTCAGAGAGGAGTGCTCCAGAGGCTCATAGGAATCACCAAGACCTTGAGCATCAATGGTAGTTCCCACTGGGGGGTGGAGACAAGTGTCAACAGGTGTTGTCTCCTAACCCCCTGTAAGAAACTTTTTCACAAGGGGTTGGGCGACAACAGGTCTGTCGCCAAAACCCTCATGACAGGAGGAAATAGATGCTGCATACACTTTAACAGTGGCATGAGACAGCCCCTTTTCCACCAGATACTGTGGAGAGGCGAGAACCTCTCCAACTGCACATGTCAGGGGGACTAGTCTCCTTTCCTCACAACCAGTCTTTGAATCCCAACCACTTTTCTTTGTAGCAAGCAATGGTGGATGCTGCTCTCGCCGCCTGAATGGTCTGTGTCACCTGTGCAGACAGTCCAGCCTGCATCAGCCTGCCCATCTCAGGAGCCAAGCCTGGAGAGGTTGGCCAAATGTAAATGGACTGCATTTGTACAGTGCCTTTCTCGTCTTCCAACCACTCAAAGCACTTTCCACTGGGTGTAAACATTCACCCATTCATACACTGATGGCAGAGGCTGCCATGCGAGGTGATCATCAGGAGACCTAATCTAATACATACACACACACTCACGGTGCAGCCTTTGAGAGCAATTTGGGTTTTAGTATCCTGCCCAAGGACACTTTGACATGCGGACTGGAAGAGCTAGGGATCAAACCATTGATCTTTTGATTAGTGGACAACCCTCTCTACCTCCTGAGCCACAGCGTGCCTATTGAGTCCACCTCCTCGGACAGGGTTCCCCAGACTTGGTGGATGGACCAGGGCTGGGCTGCCAATATCTGGGTTATCTCTGTGTACCATGGTGCCGTACTGTGGTCAAGGGCTATCAGGATGACCAACAGCAGCTCTTTATCACCATTAGCCAGAGAGACGAGCTGCACTAGCTGGTACAAAAGATAACGCCACCAGTGAGCACAACCAGAGACAGATCTGCTTTTCTGTGATGCTATGTCATGCAGGATGTGTTTCTTTCTAAACCAATGTGACGCTCTTTCCCCTAAGTTCCTCCCTAGCATTTAGTATACAGTGTATACAGAAAATAATTCTTTTTTTTTTCATAAAAATCACAAGTGGCATTATGTAAACAAACTGGCATTTAAAGGGTCAAAATTCTGAAAATGAATGAATATTTGGTAGTGATAATCAGGACTGAAGTTGGTTAAAGATTTAACTCAGTGAAAGTGTGACATTTTTTCCCTTTAACATCAGTGCAACATTTTTAAAGTGAGGCACAAGGGCTAGAGGAAGGATATTATAGATTTAATAAATACCCTATTGACTCAACTCATTGTAGTATGATGCATCTTCTTGCAAGCAACAAAAGAAACTAAAGCTTAATTTCTGGTTAATTTAGCTTGATGTTCCCTTTGTGGATATTTAGAAAGGAAAACAGACATTTAATGTAATGAAAAGTTGAATTAACTCTTTTGAAATATTTTACCAGAAAGATTCAGTTGTAGGACAAGACCAATAACAACATATAAAAGGTAGCATAAGTTGCATTTCCACACATCGGAGAGACCTCAGAAATGTATATTTCTGAACACTAAAAGAATAATAAGGAGTCCATGAAAATTCCCAAACTGTGTCTCATTTGAAGTAATAAAGATAAATACCAAATTATTCAAGTTTCAAGACACTTGTAATAGACAGGGAAGTATCAATCTAAAAAAAGCCACCCAACTAGGTAGTTGAGGCTGACAACGACACACCTCACAAGAACACGTGAACGATAAACTGTCTGCAACCGATAAATTGTTGTGTTCCAGCATAACAGTCTCTCGAAAAGGCTTTCACTTTCCCTTCCAGCTGCCAGAGACGAGGCGCAGCCCATCTGACACACAGCAAGGTAAATATATTTAATTATTAGTTTAAAATCAAATATTAGTTTATTGTGCATGAGACAGAATAATCAAACCACCCTCTCCCTGTAGAAACTGTTATTGGTTATTTTATTAGATGTGTTATATTATATTATGTTACAGTGAGTATTGTTGCTGATACTGGTGTTGGTGCTAAAAGAAAAAAAAACAACAACATGGATTTTATCCTTTACTTGAAGGGAAGTAGACTACTAGGGTTGCAACTAATGATTTTCATTGTTCATTAATGTACCGATTGTTTTCTCTATTAATTATTTGTGTGGTTTGTAAAATGTCAACAAATTGTGAAAAATGCCCATCACAAGTTCCCAGAGGACATGGTTACTTTTTTCCACTCAACAGTCCAAAACCCAAAGGTAAGCAGTTTATTATCACAGAGGAATGTTAAAACCATAAATATTAATATTTGGGAAGCTGGAACCAGTGAATTTTTGCATAGATATTGCTCGAATGATTGTTAGATTATCAAAATTGTAGCAGATCAATTTATCAACTAATTGTTGCAGCTTTATAGACTACAGTAGGCTATGTGCATTAGTAGTGTTATTTCACCACTATATTATGATGAAGAGCACTTCTTGTGAAATGTTGTTCTTCCAGTTGTTTGTACCTGGAAAAAACAAGCTGCTGATGTCCTGTATCTGTTTCCGTCTGTAGACTGATCATTACTGACAATGTTTTGGGGTGACACAAACATCAGCAGACATGCTAAACCTCCAAAACTAATACAAGGTGAGAAATAGTGATGAGCTAAGGTCATTCTTGCACATTTGTCATCCTCACATCATCTGCAGCTGCTGCAGGTGTCATTGTTGACCTGAAAATATTGTCTGTCTTCCTGCAGTAGGTTCCTTGGTGATTATGTGCATCATACCCACTGTTCAGCTAGCAGTAGGTAAGTGACTGTGCATTTACTGTCATGAAGGTGCATTAAAATTGGTATTTTTTAAATTATTTTTTTCTGACTTTTAAAATGTCAAAAAATTATCAATTTTGACTTTTGAAATATTGGACAACCATAATTGTTGATTGAAATCACCACCAGTGAAATGAAGTACAATGATTAACAGATTTTGTCTTTCTGTCTCACAGGAGCTATGTACAAAAATGACTGTCCACAGCAGCCCTACATCCCCATCTATTTAATGGTAATAGGAATCATCACCCTGCTGTCCTCGTTCTGCACCATGGCTAGCAATTTCACCTTTGGAAGTCTCTACACGGTCTGCAGCGGCCTGAGCTGCCTGGTCTCTCTCTTCCTCTGCTGCTGGTTCATCGCTGGTAAGCACAAAGACTGCAACCAATGCACAATCAATGTGCTGACTCAAGAAATTAATGCTCCACTTATCCTTATGTTTATATTGACAAATGGCTCTGTTTAATGTGAGAATGTGTTGCTTGCAGTTACCGAAAATTTATCACCCAACTCTCCATCCCTACATATATTTGAACCTTTTTTCTTAGGAGATTGTTTTAGTTTTATGGCTAACGCTATAAAAGGTGACTGTTTGCTAACATAGAAGCCATGTCAAGGCAATAATATGTCAGCTTGTTGTACATTAGGTAGTTGTGAGCTGAAATTCCAATGTCTCAATTGGACTCAATCAACTTTTTGCTGGTATTTAGTGTTGTTATTTAAAGCTGCAGTAAAGAGTGATGTGACAGGGGTCGAGCCCACAGAGAATTATCACTTGACTACAGTTTCCCTCAGTTCTACTGAGCGTTTTAGTGTCTTTCAGCTAATTTTGGGGGATTTTAGGGCAATTTTATTGTTTTGATTCACTCTCACAGCTCTCATCAACATCGTTTCCAGACGCAGTTGGAATGCAGTTACCATTTACCTCAAGGGTTGGTGGAGACCAAAACTAAGCTAAAACATTAGTAAATTTTGGACCTACATTCACTAGATGGTCATAAACACAACTCCAAATGGATGCTTATGTTGCTCCATGTCTGCTGTAAATAAGCAATTCTTTTTGTGATATTAGAGCTCTCTTCTCTTCTTGTGCTTATTGGTGAATAAATGCAGTGCAGTAACATTTACAGGCCTCTAGATTTAACACACAGATGCTTTACCCTTGTGCCACCATGTTGTACTCGTTATATGATGTGAAAATATGTTTACTTTTGTGAGAAGTATTAATTTGCTTGGGCCTCTTTTTCTTCAGGTAATGTGTGGATTTACTCCATCTATGAACCCAACTACAATAAGACAACAACCGGCATGGAACCCTACTGTGACAAGACGCTCTACTTGTTTGCCTTCTGGACCACCAACATTACCTACATCCTGTTAGGTCTTATGATTTTGTCTCTGTTGCATAGGCCTCCTGTGTCATGGTGATTAAAAGGCAGCAAGAAAGAGAAAATGTTTAGTGCTTATAAAACCCATCACAAGAACACAACTAAAATTGTATACAAAAATTAGAAGACTTTTGTATCAACAAAATGAAAAGTAAGAAAAGGCAGGGCCATGTGTGGAGAAGACGACACAGGAAAGCTTTGTTTTAATATTAGACATAATTGCACAATATTTTAGAAGTTAGATTAGAGTAAATAATGTCTGACAATAATGTTAGATAATAAAACATAAAACAATCCTGTCAACATTGTCTGAAATGGCTCCAAATCTTTGGTTATTTCATTCATTATTGGTATAAAGTCAAGAACAAAGGTTACAATATTGTAACCCTAGTTCTACAAACACAGGTGGAGCCCTCTACTGGACTTTATGGGTAATACTCTCCTCCAATCACATGTACACAATCGCCCACTTAAATTTGCAGGTGTACCACAGCTGACACTCACACCAGCTTTTTCACAAGTCCTGATGGACAGGGCACTTCAGACTTGGGGCGTGGACCAGGGCTGGGCTGCCAATACCTGGGTTATCTTTGTACCATGGTGCCGTACTGCGGTCAGGGGCTATCAGGATGACCTACAGCCGCTCTTGTCTCACTCTCCAGCAGAGGGAGAATGAGACGAAGAGGGGGAAAAGCATAAAGCAGCCTCCTTGGCCACAGCACGTGTGCAAATGCGTCAACCCCCAGGGGTGGATCGTCTTGCGGCATCAAGGAGAACCAGAGTGGGCAGTGGGTGTTGTTCTGTCTGGCAAACACGTCCACTTCTGCTTTCTCAAATGTGTTCCAAATATGCTGGACCACCTCAGGGGTGCAGCCCCCAGTTGTCTACCAGAAGGTTGCCTCTCAACATGAGGTTGGCACCCCAGTTTTCCAGAGCCAGAATGTGGAGGGCAGGAGGCTATCTAAAGACCACAACAACAGGTTCTCCACCATCTTAACAGGGCTGCGGATCAGACATGGCCACACATGATAAGAACCTGAACTTTGAGGAGATTGATGTGTCGGTTTTCCCCTGAAAGCCACACATCACGTATCGCTCTCCCAAGGCAGGCGCCACCCCCGTCAGGGGTGCATCTGTGAACACCACTATGTAGGAGGTCACTCAACCTAGTGGTGTCCCGTCAACAGGTGCTGGAGGACCCCCAATAACACAGGTCCTCCTGCACTGATTGTGCCTCCTAGGATCCATTTATATACAAACTGTTGAGAGTGGAAAATAAAATTAATATATAGTATTTTTATAGTAGTTTTAGGAAGGTGACATTTTTTCCTCTAAGGTAACAAGTGTGTTTTTTTTTTTTTTTTTTAAATCTGACACTGCATAAAAAATAATAAAGCATCAAAGTCAGTGTTGTTGCTAATCATTGATATTTCCCAGACTGTGAAGCAGCATCTAGTATACAGTGTAAACAGAAAATACTTTATTTTTTTGTTATTTTTCATAAAAATCAACAGTGGCATTATATAAACAAACTAAGTGTTTAAATTCTGAAAATTAATATTTGGTAATGATCAGGACTGAAGTTGGTTAAAGATATAACTCTGAAAGTGGAAAATTATATTGATATATATTTTCTGGCAGTTTTTTAAAATAGACATTTTTGTCCTTTAACATAAGTGCAACATTTTTTAAGTGAGGCACGAATCAAAAAAATATCTCAGCGCAGGATACTAGGATAGACACTATTTTGTTAGATTACATTAAAAAAAAAAAAGAAGCAAACTACGTGTTTCGCACATTGCTTCATCAGATTTGTTCTGTCACAGAGCGAATCTGATGAAGCAATGTTTTTTTTTTTTTTTTTAATGTAATCTCCTAATAAAATAATGTCTATCTTAGTATCCTGGTGTGCGCTGAAATACTTTTTTGATTTTCTGTAATTTGCCCTGCATCAGCTGGCATTGCTATGCACAGGATATCTTCATTTTTTTGACTAGGAAGTATATTATAGATTTAATACCCCATTGACTCAACTCATTACAGCCTTATTCCTGATTAATATAAGTCAATGTTCCCTTTATGGATATTTAGAAAAAAAAAAGTGACATTTAACATCAATGAAAAGTTGAATTAACTTCTGTTGAAATATTTAACCAGAAAGATTCAGTTGTAGCACAAGACAAAAAACAACATAAAGGTAGCAGTGGATAAGTTGCATTTCTACACACAAGAGAGATCTCAGAACTTTATATTCCTGAACACTAAAAGCATAATAAGGAGTCCAAGACGATTCCAAACCTGTGCCTCATTTGAAGTAATGAAGATAAATGCCAAATCATTATACTTATTAACTATACTATAACTAATAATTATATTATATTTATTATATTATAGTTTGTGACTCACTACTCATTACCAGACACTTTTAATAGAAAAGGAACAGAAAACAATTTTAAAAAATAAAAGAATAAAAATAAAAAAAGCGTTCAAGTAGGAAGTTGAGGCACATGATGATACAGCTGACAAACCTCATAAGAACACGTCAACGATGAGCTGTTGCTAACCTTTAAACAGATACAAAACAGTCTCTCAGGGCTTTCACTTTCCCTTTCAGCCACCAGAGACGAAGTGCAGCTCATCTGACACACAGAAAGGTAAATATATTTAATTATTAGTTTAAAATCATATATTAGTTTATTAGACTTATGTTACTGTTAGTATTCTTGCTGATACTGTTGCTGTTGAAAGTAGAAATATGACATAAATTTTGTCCTTTACTTAAAGGGAAGTAGACTAGTAGGGTTGCAGTTTAATTTTCTGTCGATCGACTAATCGATTAATCAATTAATTGTTGCAGCTTTATAGACTACAGTAGGCTATATGCATTAGTAGTGTTATTTTATCACTATATTATGATGAAGAACACTTCTTGTGAAATGTCGTACTTCCAGTTGTTTGTACCTGGAAAAAACAAGCTGCTAATGTCCTGTATCTGTTTCCGTCTGTAGACTGATCATTACTGACAATGCCAGAGCGTGGCATAGACATCAACAGCCTAATGTTGGATGCTAATCTTTCAATATCAGCCCGAGGTGAGAAATGGTGATAAGCTAAGGTCATCCTTGCACACTTGTCCTCACATTGTCTGTAGCTGCTGCAGGTGTCATTGTTGACCTGAAAATATTGTCTTTTTTCCCTGCAGTATGTTTACTGGTGATTATGTCCATCATGTCCATTGCTCAGCTAGCAGTAGGTAAGTGACTGTCAGGAAGGTGTAATAAAATTCTGACTTTTGAAATATTGGACAACCATAATTGTTGACTGAAATCACCACCAGTGAAATGAAGTATAATGATTGACAGATTTTGTCCTTCTGTCTCACAGGAGCTATGTACAAAAATGACTGTCCACAGCAGCCCTACATTCCCATCTATTTAATGGTAATGGGAATCATCACCCTGCTGTCCTTGTTCTCCACTGTGGCTTGCAATGCCAGCTCTGGAAGTCTCGGCAAGGTCTGCAGCGGCCTGGTCTCTCTCTTCCTCTTCTGCTGGTTCATCGCTGGTAAGAACAAAGACTGCAACCAAAGCACAATCAATATGCTGACTCAAGAAATTAATGCTCCACTTATCCTTATGTTTATATTGACAAATGGCTCTGTTTAATGTGAGAATGTGTTGCTTGCAGTTACTGAAAATTTATCACCCAACTCTCCATCCCTACATATATTTGAACCTTTTTTTAGCAGATTGTTTTAGTTTTATGGCTAACGCTCATCTGCTAGATGTGTAAAGACAACTGTCAGCCTGTTGTACATTAGATAGTTGTGAGCTGAAATTCCAATGTCTCAATTTTGCATACTTTTTGCTGATATTTAGTGTTGTTATTTAAAGCTGCAGTAAAGAGTGATGTGACAGGGGTCGAGCCCACAGAGAATGATCACCTGACTACAGTTTCCCTCAGTTCTACTGAGCGTTTTAGTGTCTTTCAGCTAATTTTGGGGGGTTTTAGGGCAATTTTATTGTTTTGGTTCACTCTCACAGCTCTCATCAACATCATTTGGAATGCAGTTACTATTTGCCTCAGGGGTTGGTGGAGACCAAAACTAAGCTAAAAGATTAGTAAATTTTGGACCTACATTCACTGGATGGTCATAAACATGACTCCAGATGGATGCTTATGATGCTCCATGTCTGCTGTAATCCTTGCAATTCTTTTTGCTGTTGTACTTGTTATATGATGGGAAAATATGTTTAATTTTGTGAGAAGTATTAATTTGCTTGGGCCTCTTTTTCTTCAGGTAATGTGTGGATTTACTCCATCTATGAACCCAACTATGATAAGACAACAACCGGCATGAAACTCTACTGTGACAAGACAGTCTACCAGTTAGCCTTCTGGACCACCAACCTGATCTACATCCTGTTTGGTTTTTTGTCTTGTATTGTCTTTTGTTTCTTTTGTCTATTTAGTGCATAGGCCTCCTGTGTTGTGGTGATTAAAAGGCAGCGACCCAACAAACATATAGGATTGTTGGTTGATTTTATAACAGTAATGAAAAGTATATTAATCTGTGTTTTCATGTGTATCTGATGCACATTCTGGAGATTAAAATAACCTCAAGCACCAGCGTTACATGTTTTTTTTGTTATTCATCTCTTATCACAAAAATACTACAAGGTCAGAAGAATAAAACATAATTAGGCTTTTTGATTCATTAGTCGTCACTTGTGTAAGTTCAGAAAATGGGAATTTAAACTGTAAGAAGGGAAAGAGAGGAAACTGTTACTTGTGAAATGTAATTTTGCAAGGCAGACTGATCTGAGCCAAGATTGCTGTCAAAAAAATGACTGTTTTGTCAAAAGATATACAAAGAACTCTTCTTAGAAAAAAACTTCTTAGAGGAAACCTGAAGATGGGATACATTACCGGTAATAAGGATTACACAAAGAGTTTGGTTTGTTGATGGATGGCAGTCAAATGCAACAGACAATCCATTGCGTATGGATGCTTCTTCCTGTGTGATTTTAAATAATGTGCTCTGAAAAGGGAGTGTGACGTTTATTTGTTGATTGGTTTGGTTCAGAAAGAAGCAATGAATTGAAATGTAAACAGTAAGGACTTAATGAAGAGGGAAACAATCATTCACAAACATGCTTCATCGGAATTGTGTAAAAATGGTAACTGTGTTTCTGCTAAGCAGAGAGATCTTAAAACAGTGTGCTGATTTAAAAAAAACAATGAAACCCACTTCACCAACCCATTTCAACAAACAAACCAGACACTGTTATCTGTATTATCTCTTTTCTACACCCCAAACAGTGACAGTACCTCATAATCCACACGACAATTTCATAACAGTATACATTTATACATCTAATATTAGAAGATGTTATTGATATGCTGTATTATTGCGTGTCATATTATCTTATATGGGATGGATCATTTTTAATGGTATGAAATTAAAAAAATCAGTCATTCATTCAAAAGCATCATTCATTCATAAGATGTTATTGAGTTAGGGAATAAATAAAAAACTCCTTTAAAAAAGAGAAATATCAATACTATTAAGAAATTTCCACTGCTACAATTTCCAGACTTTCACATGGAGTTTGGTACATAATTGGTCACAGACATAGAGGTATCAACATCCTTTACAATTTAAAATGCATCTTTACATGTAAAAGTCCTGCATTCAAAATCTTCAAAGAAGCCACAGCCTTCATGACATCACTTGGAGTGTAACGGACCCTGACCAACCTAAGGTGCTATTTCTTGGACAGGCATGGAAAAGGAGATATGGGGGTTTCAAGCTGGGTGTATTGTCTGGAGCCTACAGAGAGAAAGGGCTGAACCACGAGCCTCACTCAAACCTGTTGAGGTATCTTACTCCCTGGAGATAGTAGCCCTTGATTTCCTTTCTTTGAGTGGACCCAGTGACACTCACCAGAACTCCTAGCAGGTTAACCGCGTCCACTTAAAATTTGGTCAGCCATGTTGTATGACATTGATGATGCTAAATGGAGAAGCTTTTGAGTTTTTATCAAAATCCATTGCCATGGTGATACATTATTGGAAACAGGAAACTGTATTTGAGGGGCTAGGGATAATTGAAAACCCAGGAAACTGGGCACACATCAGAAGTGGTGTATTTACTTGTCTGACATGGGTCTTGGGCTTGGGTGTGACAAAATGACTCAAGGGCGCCCCCTAGAAAATTTCAAACTCGTTTAGTTTGATATTCTGTTTGGAATCAATCTTGTACATGTAATATGTCTCTTTGAGAGGGGCAGGAACATGCAATAAGGAGCTCACAGACATTATTTTATTAGGAGATACCATTTTTAAAAATGGAGCAAACACAACAAACAAAAGGAGCAAACTACACGTTTCACACATTTTTGTTTGTTTGTTTGTTTGTTTGTTTGTTTTCTGGTGTGCACTGAAATACTTTGGATTTCTGTAATTTGCCCTGCATCAGCTGGCACCCAGGAGAGAGGCATTGCTGTAACTAATAATAATTATCATAGTTTCTGACTCACCACTCATTACTAGACACTTTAAATAGAGAGGGAACAAGAACCAAGCATCAATCTACAAAAAAATAAAAAAGCACTCAGAGAGGAAGTTGAGACCCACAACGACAAACCTCATAAGAATACGTGAACGATGAACTGCCTGCAACCTATAAATGGATACATAACAGTCTCTGGAAAAGGCTTTCACTTTCCCTTCCAGCCACCAGAGACGAAGTGCAGCTCATCTGACACACAGCAAGGTAAATATATTTAATTATTAGTTTAAAATCAAATATGAGTTTATTGTGCATAAGAAAGAATAATCAAACCACCCTCTCCCTGTAGAAACTGTTGGTGGTTATTTTATTAGATTTATGTTACTGTTAGTATTCTTGCTGATACTGTTGCTGCTGAAAGTAGAAATATGACATACATTTTGTCCTTTACTGAAAGGGAAGTAGACTAGTAGGTTTGCAACTAATGAATTTAATTGTTGATTAATCTACTGATTGTTTTCTTGATTAATTGATTATTTGTGTGGTCTATAAAATGTCAGCAAATTGTGAAAAATGCCCATCACAAGTTCCCGAGGACATGGTTACTTTTTCCACTCAACAGTCCAAAACCCAAAGATAAGCAGTTTTTTTTTTTTTTATCATGGAGGAGTGGTAAAACAGTAAATCAGTGGAGGCTGGAACGAGTGAATTTTTAAATATTTTTGCATAAATATTGCTCAATATTTGATTATCAAAATTGTAGCAGATGTTCTGTCGATTGACTAATTGATAAATCATCTAATTGTTGCAGCTTTATAGACTACAGTAGGCTATGTACATTAGTAGTGTCATTTTATCACTATATTATGATGAAGAGCACTTGTGAAATTGTTGTTCTTCCAGTTGTTTGTACCTGGAAAAAACAAGCTGCTGATGTCCTGTATCTGTTTCCATCTGTAGCCTGATCATTACTGACAATGCCAGAGTATGAGCCAGACCTCAGCACACTTGATAATAAAAAAAAAGGTGAGAGATAGTGATGAGCTAAGGTCATACTTGCACATTTGTCGTCCTCACATCATCTGCAGCTGCTGCAGGTGTCATTATTGACTTGAAAATATTGTCTGTCTTGCCGCAGTATGTTTGCTGGTGATTACGTGCATCATTACTGTTCCTCAGATAGCAGTAGGTAAGTGACTGTGCATTTACTGTCATGAAGGTGTATTAAAATTGTATTTTTTAAATTATTTTTTCTGACTTTTGAAATATCAAACAACCATAATTGTTGATTCAAATTACAACCAGTGAAATGATTAATAGATTTTGTCCTTGTGTCTCACAGGAGCAGTGTACAAAGATGACTGCCCACGGGAGCCCTACATCCCCATCTATTTAATGGTAATGGGAGCAGCCCTGCTGCTGCTCATGGTCTACAATCTGGCCTGCAGTAGCGGCAATAGCGACAGCTTCATCAGGCACATCTGGCAAAGCATGCTGATTTTATTCTTCTTGTCCTTGTTCATTGCTGGTAAGCTCAAAGACTGCAATCAATGCACCAACTCAAGATATTAATGTTCCAATTAATGGCTTTAATTAATGTGAAAATGTGTTGCTTGCAGTCAAAGAAAATTTATCACCCAACTCTCCATCCCTACATAGATTTGAGCCTTTTTTTAGCAGATTGTTTTAGTTTTATGGCCAACGCTCATCTGCTAGATGTGTAAAGATGACTGTTTGCTAATATTATAGCCATGTCAAGGCAATAATATGTCAACTTACTGTACACAATTTTGCAATTTTTGAAAAACACTTTTTGCTGGTGTTTAGTGTTATTTAAATCTGCGGAAAAGAATAATGTGATAGGGCTCAAGCCCACAGAGAATTATCACTTGACTACAGTTTCCCTTAGTCCTACTGAGCCTTTTAGTGTCTTTTCAGTTAATTTTAGGGTTTTTTTTTAAATTTAAGGCAATTTAATTGTTTTGGTTCACTCTCACAGTTCTCATCAACATCTTTTCCGGACACAATTGGAAGCTGCTTATGACAAAGAAGTTTGATAATTACTAATTGCCTCAGGAATTGGTGGAGACCAAAACTGAGCTAAAAGATTGGTAAATTTTGGACTTACATTCACTGGATGGTCAGAAACACAACTCCAGATGGATGCTTATGTTGCTCCAGCTTGTTTTGCTGCCCCCAAAAATGCTCATGCTTATTGGTGAATAAATGCAGTGCAGTAACATTTACAGGACTCCATATTTAACACCTTTGTGCCACCATGTTCTACTTGTTATATGATTGAAAAATATGTTTACTTTTGTGAGAAGTATTAATGTGCTTGGGCCTCTTTCTCCTCTTTCCCCAGGTAATGTGTGGATTTACTCCATCTATGAACCCAGTTACAATAAGACAACAACCAGCGTGGAACTCTACTGTGACAAGACGGTCTACCTGTTGGCCTTCTGGTCCATCAACCTTTTCTACATCCTGTTAAGTCCCATGATTTTGTTTGTCTGTTTATCTGTTTGCATAAGCCTCCTGTGTTGTCGTGATTAAAAGGCAGCGACCCAACAAACATATAGGATTGTTGGTTGATTTTATAACAGGAAATTTAAACTGTAAGAAAGGAAAGATGAAACTATGTTACTTGTGAAATGTAATTTTGCAAGGCAGACTGATCTGAGCCCAGATTGCTGTTGACAAAATGATTATTTTATCTAAAGATATACGGAGAACTTATGTTTTTTGAAGCATATTTATTCATCAAAAAATTATTCTATAAGAGAAAACTCTTAGGAGGAAACATGAAGATGGGATACATTACCGGTAATAAGGACTACATAAAGAGTTTGGTTTACTGATGGATGGCTTTCAAATGCAACAGACAATCCATTGCGTATGGATGCTTCTTCCTGTGTGATTTTAAATAATGTGCTCTGACAAGGGAGTGTGACATTTATTTGTTGATTGGTTTGGTTCAGAAAAAAGCAATGAATGGAAATGTAAACAGTAAGGACTACATGAAGAGGGAAACAATCATTCACAAATGTGTTTCATGGGAATTGTGTAAAAATGGAAACTGTGTTTCTGCTAAGCAGAGAAATCTTAAAACAGAGTGCTGATTTGAAACACACACACACACCACAGATGTTCTTTGTGCAATATCATGTGTAGACAACCCAGCTGACACAGAGGTGGAGAAAAATAAGATTAAGGGACTAAGAAGACAAACAAACCAGACACTGTTATCTTTGTTATCTCAGTGACAGTAACTCATAATCTACAGACAATTTCATAACAGTATATATTTATCCCATTAAAGGCAAGTATAAGATGTCATTGACATGCTGTATTAGTGTGTGTCATATAATCTTATGTGGGATGGACCATATTAAATGGTATGACATGAAAAAAAACACTCATTAATTCAAAATAACATTCATTCATAAGATGTTATTGAGTTAAGGAATAAATTTTTAAAAAACTACTTGAAAAGATAAATATCCATACTATAATAAGAAATTTCCACTGCTACAATTTCCAGACTTTCACATGGAGTTTGGTACATAATTGGTTACAGACATAGAAGTATCAACATCCTTTACAATTTAAAAATACGCCTGCATTCAAAATCTAAAGTATGAGCAGCTAAATGCACTTAAAATGTCAAAAGTAAAATAGTCATTCTGCAGAAAAATGGCCCTTTGATATATTATTATAAACATTACTAGATTCTTAACAGTGACACATCAGTGTGTAAATGTTTAACTGTTGTGGCTGCTCAGGCTAGTTTTAACTACTTCAGTCCAGTGGTTTCCAACTTTGAGGTCCTCTCCCCTCCAAAGTCTCATAAAATAAATCTGAGGGGTCATGTGATGATTAATGGGAGAGCACAGAAGAAAACTCCTGACAACTTGTAGACATCTGAAACATGACAAGTGGCCCTAACTAGACATTTCCTTTTTTGCAATGTGTGTAAGGCTGTGGCCAGTTATTGCCTTTATGCGTCCGTCTGACAGTCACCCAGCCACCCTGGCTTCCCGGCTGCTCAGGAACTACCGGGGGAGTAGGAGTTACACTAGGTCAGCCCGCACTGGCTACTGGGGGCTGGCTAACTACATTAGCTAATGATTGGTTTTCCATGGTGCAGAGCCGCGCTTCCAATTCATTAAGCCTCGCCTCCAACACTGCAAATAAACTATATTTTTACACGTACCATTATCACTAAAGGAGGCAGAGGAATAGTTTAAAATATGACACACCAAGCAAAAGAGAATGCCATTTATTGGCCAGGCATGGAAAAGGAGATACGGGGGTTTCAAGCTGGGTGTATTGTCTGAAGCCTACAGAGAGAAAGGGCTGAACCACGAGCCTCACTCAAACCTGTTGAGGTATCTTACTCCCTGGAGATAGTAGCCCTTGATTTCCTTTCTTTGAGTGGACCCAGTGACATTCACCAGAACTCCTAGCAGGTTAACCGCGTCCACCTAAAATATGGTCAGCCATGTTGTATGACATTGATGATGCTAAATGGAGAAGCTTTTGAGTTTTTATCAAAATCCATTGCCATGGTGATACATTATTGGAAACAGGAAACTGCATTTGAGGGGCTAGGGATACTTGAAAACTCGGAAACTGGGCACACATCAGAAGTGGTGTATTTACTTGTCTGATATGGGTCTTGGGCTTGGGTGTGGCAAAATGACTTAAGGGCACCCCCTAGAAAATTTCAAAGTCAAAGCCCCCACCTTTAAGTTTGACAATGAACGAAATTTAGTAGGTACATGTACCATGTCCAGACGCACAAAAAAAGCCTCTTGGAGCCATACTTAAGTCCAACAGGAAGTCAGCCATTTTGAATTTACTTTGCAATTTTTTCACAGTTTTTGCCATTTGCAGATGTTGTATTTTAACAAACCCCTCCTAGAGATTTAACCCGAGTGACATCAAATTTGGTCGGTGTCATCTAAAGACCTTTGCAATGTTAAATTGTGAAGCTTTTTAGTTTTCATGGAATGCCCTTGGCATGGCGTGGCATGGTGGTCAGTTTTTCCCCAAAACATGTTTGGGGCATTAAACAGGAAGTTTACTCAACTTTACACTGTCCAATCTGCCCCAAATTTCTCATGTTTGATAAGAGTCCAGGCCTGAACACATTTATCTGTCAGTATTGATGTTATTTATGAGGCATTATATCATTATAGTCTATTTAAATTGGACTTAAAAATGTTATTTTTCATACATTTGAAAGTGTGATTGTATTTTTATACGAACCTTTTATAGGAACTCCTTTATAGGACTCCTTTGACTTTAAAAGTCAAAACCACATACCTTCAAAAGTGAAACTTAAAGATAAGAGTAGGAAATACTTACTGAATACAATTTCATACTTCAACAGTGGCAGAAGAAATACTATACCTCACATATACATATACTTTAATTCAATATTTTACTGCATATGTTAATAATAAACTTCATACCATAGAGAAAGGACTGTTAAAGTTAATCTAAATGTCAAAAGTTATTTTTAAAAAATGTGTGAAATTACTGATGTGTTAACATGGAAGCAGTGTTTAAAGGTTGTAGCTACTCACAATGAAGATTAGACCTGTACTGTTACGGATTTCACAGCAATGACTCTCATTGTTGCTGTCGAGTGAAAATCTCACATGTCCAACTTTGGAGATTACCTTTATTCTCTTCCAGTGTCACATTGCATTTTGGGACAACTCAAAATTCGTGGTTAAAATGGTGCAGTTTCATCACATCAAACATCTGATGTGACAGTAATTCTTAACAGAAAACTCACAAGCCCATATGTATATTGAAATAGTTATTGGTCTCTGTAATTGTTCCCCCTGTTCATACTTGCCCTGAAGTACTGCCAGGCTTAAATGTAAGTGATGGGAGTCAAATACTCAGTCCCTGTTTCGTGAAAAAATGCATTGTTAAATTCAACATAGGCTGAGGTTCAATAGCCTGAGTTAGACAAAAGTAGGTACCCTCCACATGTGCAGCTTTTTCAATATTAAATTCCCAAAATAAAGAACTTCAAAACACAAAACAAAACAGACCCAAAATAGTAGAATAAAACGTATACAACACAAGTTACTCTAACATTATATTTTAGACTTTCAGAACTGTATATTTGTTTGGTGGAGAGAAGCTGTGGTGCCTCACTCTGAAAACTGAATACATGACAACGTATGCACATTAGGATTCAAACATGTATGTATTGTCACGTAATTACCAGTAATCCGCGCAGAACTAGCTCCTCGAAAACAAGCTTGAACTTCCTCTGTGGTTTAGTTGGAAAGGAAGTCACACTTGACAACATGCTCTGCAAAGCTCTGAGAAACTCAGACAAAGAAGAAATCTAGAGAAACAGAGGAAGCAAAGCAATAATCTTTATAAACATTGTTACTGTATTTGTTTGAAGATTTCTTCATTCTGTCATTTTTCCACTAAGTGAAGACTGTATCTTTGATTTGTATAATCGTAATAAATACAAATCTGTCTTTTCAATTTTCAGACTGCTAGGATGTTGCATCCATTGATCTTACTTC
Source organism: Thunnus albacares (assembly GCF_914725855.1). Lineage (NCBI taxonomy): Eukaryota > Metazoa > Chordata > Actinopteri > Scombriformes > Scombridae > Thunnus > Thunnus albacares. The sequence goes on along the minus strand of NC_058127.1, from coordinate 13,994,787 downwards.
TCTTCATGAATGTAATACATTCATCAAAATTAATATTAAATGTTTTTGATTTCCAAAGAATATTATACTCTGCAGTAGCATTAACTTGTGTAATTTTAAAATACCACCTGAATAAGTGGTGCATGAATACACAACTTTTTTTTTCCAGAACAGCTCAACAGAGATTTAACATTTAAAAATTAAAGGACAAAATGTTTTGTAGTGACAATGTGAAAGGGTCTCTTCAGACAAATGTAATGTTTGAAAAGTTGAAAACACTCAGTCACTTTTCAGGTCTCATTTAGTTTCTCTTCCTGTCCATCTGCAGCTGCTGAGAGAGAACAACAACACTGGATGTGGTTAGAAAAACGCAGGAAGGTCAAAGAGTGAAAAACAGTATATTGAAAGTCACTGACTTCACTTGTAGTGAGAAACTAATATACATGTACTGTATATTAGCTGAGGACTTTTTTTTATTCCTGATTCAATGATGGCATATTTGTTAGTTTTCTTTTAACTTCTTTGGATTCACAGAAGTTCAGGATGATTCATCTGACTGATGGACAGTCTTTCACAGTTTTGCTTTTCCATCACACCATTATTTATTAAGGCCTGAGTACTGAGTAGTGTGAGGGCCCCATAGTAATGCAAGGAATTATTGTTTTTTTTGTCCAAGTGAATCACTTTTTTTTGAGGGGCTCAAAAAATCATGAAACTTTCCACGTGTCAGGAGTGGTGAACATTTATGTTTTATGGGTCTTGGGCATTGGTGTAGTAAAATGGCTTGATAGCGCCCCCTATTAAATTTCAAAGTTGAATCCCCCACATTTAGGTTTCACCTAGATATACCAAATTTGGTAGGCACATGTATCATGTCCAGACTTACAAAGAGCCTCTTGGAGCAAAACCCTTCAGCCATTTTGAATTTACTGTGCACTTTTTGCACAGTTTTTGCCATTAACAGGCATTGTACTTGAACAAACTCCTCCTAGAGACCTAACCAGAGTGACTTCAGATTTGGTCTGTGACATCTAAAGATCTGAGTTTTTATGGAATGTCCTTGACGTTGCTTGTTGGTCAATTTGCATCTTTCACCATGAAACATTACCTATGGTCATTGGTCTGACAAAAATAGAATTTCAGAAGGACTGAGATTATTTCTGGATCTGATGTGTGCTCTCATTTGTATTAACACCATCTCAGTCCTGTATCACCACAACATGTTTAGCTGCTTTGGCATGGAGTGTATACGCATCCTGTCCCAATAAAAAACGATTTACAACCGGTAACGTGGGTGTCACCCCTGCAGACTCCCTGACTGCATGGCAAAGCTTATTCACACTTCCGAGACCCCCTCGGATGAGCCGGATCATAATAGGGTTTTTGCAATGTGCTTTCCATGATCGATATGAGACACAAATGATGAGATTGTGTTTGTAAAACACCTTTTTTATTCACACAAACACATAAATATGTTGTTGTTGACAAAAAATAGTAATAATAAAACTAGTAACATGCATGAATAAAAAAGAGTTGATCATAATACAAGAATTAAAAAGAATCAAAAGAAGTACTTTTCAAATTTGGTGACATCAGTGAATGATAACGTTGCATGTGGTCAAGCCCTACAGCGTTGTGCAGCTGTGTAATCCAGTTTTTTCTTAGTCAGACATGGCAGCATCGGCAGAGTGTACAAGGAATAAACAGAAACACAGGTTGTTGTCTGCAACACCATTGTTAGAACTGTACAGAAACCGCACTTTCTTAGACAAAATCTCATCATATGGCACGCTACCCAACTTAAGACGAGCACCACCACTTCTATTCTGTGCAACCATAACAAGAAACTCCAATTCATCATCCGATGTAGAAGTGTCATTACTCTGTAAACCTGAGCCATTTCCTCCATAAACAGGTCCATATTGTAGTCGTTACAACGGTCTGTACGTCACTGGCCAGGGATGGCCCTCTGTGAGGTCTCTAGTACCTGATCAATAACACCAGCCAGCCTCTCTCTGACCCTAACAGGCACCTGCTCTGGATTATCCACTCCAATGTCTCTAAAATCGACACACTGGCGCAATTCTATGGCATTAAAAGCTGGTATGTCCCTAACCTGAATCTGTCCTCCACCAGACCTCCACTGTACAAAGCCATGATAAATTAGTGACTGATTTTTATGACATAAACTACTGTTGCTGACAAGATTCCTCCCGACTTCTAAAACTGACTAATATGGTGCATATCTGGTTTGTATGTGTAATGAATTTTGTAAATGTATCTCCCAGTTTTTTTAAGTTATCTAATAAGATGTTTTTGTAATCGTGGTTTGATTTAATGGCACTTTCAACTGTTGTCTCCTGTTGGCTAAGTCTGGCATCAATTCGGTCAAATCTATCCGTTATCAACCAGCGCGGTGACTCCTGCTCACCGGCCTGTGCTTACGACAAGTTGTCTCGTTGATCAGCAGCAGAATTCAGGCAGATCTCATAAAGCATCAACCTCGGTCAACTCCTGAAGACCTGACTGATCTAATAAAGTATCCTCCTGCCTGAGCCTCATGAGCACTGTGGGCATATGGTTACCTACCTCAGCAAAATCAAATGTAGCAGCGGCTACATCAGACACAGGGACACTAGTGTGAGTCTCTACAACCCCATTAAAATCAATTGCGTCATGCTCTAGAGGGACACTGTTGGCAGCTGTGTGAGTCTCTATAGTGTTATCCAGCAAATCCTGCAAGCCGCCAGTCAATACCCCAGTAACAGATTCACTGGTCCATTCATTTATTAATACACCTTATAAAAAAAGGCTTGGACTTCACCTTGGTGGTTGATCAACGGCTGTGCAGATATCGCTATCTCCTCCTACTCCTTGTGGAGTATTTTGTTCACAACAACAAAATATAAATGAACAAAATACTCATCTAGATGAAGCATCTACACGTTTCTCATCCACAGGCGCAGGTTGTAACTCACAACTCACAGACCTACACATACAAAGTTAGAAAAATACACATTTTATATACATATAAAATAACAGTTAATTTTGATAAACCATCCACAATTGTTTTTTGTACATACCCTGTGTCCGCGCTTGTCTGGACTGCTTTGTTGAGCCTTCTTTTCTCTGCCCTCTGCTCCCTGATCACCTTTAGCGACAGAGATCTCTTACGCTTAGGCTCATGCAGAGCCTCTGGAACTATAAAAACACATGTAGTGTTTCAGTGTAGCAGGTAGATGTATTAAATGACAAATAGTTTCTCACTTTAACAAGTATGAGTTATCAGATGTAATGGCAGGACCAGCTTCACGCTTACTCATGCACAGCACTCGGCTGTGTAGAGCATTAAGTTTCTCTTTCATGTCTTCAGACCACTGTTCAAACGCTTCAAAGTTGAAAAAAAAATCCATATTTGGCTGCGCATGCCGATCCTCTACTGGGTTATTATTGTTAACAACCGCCCAGCCAGAGCCATCACTATATTTAAAAATTTTATTAGGTGGGGCCATGGTTTAAATTAGTGACTGATTTTTATGAGCCAAGCTACTGCTGCTGACGAGATTCCTCTTTACTACTGAAACTGTCTAATATGGTGTATATTTGGTTTATATGTGTAATGAATTTTGTAAATGTATCTCCAAGTTTTTTTTAGGTTATCTAATAAAATGTTTTTGTAATTGTTGTTTGATTTAATGGAATTTCCCACTGTTGTCTCTTGTTGGCTAAGTCTGGCATCAATTTGGTCAAATCTATCCATTATCAACTAGTGTGGTGACTCCTGCTCACCGGCCTGTGCTTGTGACGAGTTATCTCGCTGATCAGCAGCAAGTAAACGACCAGAATTCAGGCAGATCTCATAAAGCACATTCAAATCAACCTAGGTCAACTCCTGAAGACCTGACTGATCCAATAAAGTATCTTCCTGCCTGAGCCACATAAACACTGTGGGCATACGGTCACCTACCTCAGCAAAATCAAATGTATCACCTGCTATATCAGACACAGGGACACTAGTGTGTCTCTCTACAACCCCATTAAAATCAATTGCGCCAAGCTCTAGAGGAACACTGACAGCGGCTGTGTGAGTCTCTACAGTATTATCCAGCAAATCCTGCAAGCCGCCAGGCGATATCCCAGTAACAGATTCACTGGTCCATTCATTTATTAATACACCTTATAAAAAAAAGGCTTGGACTTCACCTTGGTGGTTGATCAATGGCTGTGCAGGTGTTGCTATCTCCTCCTCCTTGAGGAGTTTTGCTATCAGCTCCTCCAGGAAACGTGTAGATGCTTCTATCTCATCCATGGGCGCAGGTTGTAACTCACGACTTACAGAACGACGGGTACAAAGTTAGAAAAATACACATTTTATATACATATAAAATAACAGTAAATTTGGATAAACCATCCACAATTGTTTTTTGTACATACCCTGTGTCCGTGCTTGTCTGGACTGCTTTGTTGAGCCTTCTTTTCTCTGCCCTCTGCTCCCTGATCACCTTTAGCGACAGAGATCTCTTATGCTGAGGCTCATGCAGAGCCTCTAGAACTATACAAACACATGCAGTGTTTCAGTGTAGCAGGTAGATGTATTAAGTAAGAAATAGTTTCCCACTTTAACAAGGATTACTTACTCCTGAAGCGGAGTTTAGCTGACGCACAACCTCTCTATTTTGCGCGCGCATTTCTACACCATTGGTAGAAGACACTAACAGTAGATATAAAATTAGATAAATTAGGCTACAAACATTTACTTTTACGTCTAAAAAAAGGTCTTCTACGGAAAATGTAAAGTGTTAAAACACTAACCTTCCACATCAATATGAGCTGGAGCAATGTTGTTTAAAAAAGTGTAATACAATTTGAATGACCACTCAACAATATTATTTTTTTATTATATATTATATTATATAATAATAATAATAATAATAATATTAAGTATAATTGTAGACTGCTTACCGTTTGGAAGGACCATTCTTGATCGAGGTATCCAAATGTTCACTCAAAAGCGTAGCAAAGAGGGTTGTACGAGCAGCGGTCAAGCCAGAAAAACACAATACTGTCGAAATGACTAAAACGCATCATGTAACAGCATCTTTTATATAAAACATGCCCACTAGCAGGTGTGGCTTACCATTTTTCGCACCTATGGATACTCTGGGGATGCAACAGGTAACGCAGGATGGGCATGTAGCAACATGTAGCAACGTGTCGCAACATGTAGCAACAACATCGTCCTGTCCGAGCGCGCTGGCATGAATCCGTGCAGTGCAGCGGTCGTGTCTCTCCACGGGCAGCAGGGTGGTGCTGCGGAGCGCTAACAGCTGGTCCCTGATGTAAACATTACACCCATGGCAGCGCTCCTTGCTCTCACAGCATGAATTTACCCAACACTCAATTTTAGAAGATTTGGAAATACAGCCTGCTTTATAAGAGAAATAATAGTCCCAAAAGTCAACCCGAAATTTAATATTTTTGCCTGCTACCATGCAGGTTCATTTCAGGTGTCAACCTCACAACCAAAATAAATAAATTCCTTTTGTATAGACAATAATGAAATAAAGCAAAAATAATAATCAAAATATCTGAATAATGGACAAAAAATTAGAATGTATTTTCCAGTATATTCTTCATCTGTAACGTCTCCATGAAATTTGGTGTCCCAAATATTTCTAGGTCGCAGCATTCTGGTAACTGTTTTTATTAATTCCTTGTTTATAGTGTAGTTATGTTATTTCTGTCTGCTGATTGTGTTCCTGTCTTATGAATGTTTCTTGTTCTCAGGACTCTTTTTTGGAAAACAATTATGTTCAGTTATGGTTGATCATGATCAATGATTATAGATCATAAATTCCATTGAAAACCACACATCAGTCATAAAAAAGTGTTTAAATCTATTGCATTATTTAAAACCTGGACAAAGTTGTGTGTGTGTCTATTCTGTGTTGCTGTCGCTGTGTGAGTGTGTGTCCCACGGCTCCACCTCCACAGTTGGGTGTCTGACCTTCGTCTATACCAACTGTTTCCAGTCAAATAACCATTCCGTGTGAGAACACCTTTTGGTTGGACAATTTCCAGGAGAGGAAGCTCTAACTCTCAGACAAGTGATGATCACCAGCCGTCAGCTGCCAAATGTGCTAGAATTGACAGTTATGGATGTATTAGTTGGCAGCCACAGGAGTATCCAGAGGGGGAAACATCAGCATCACTTGAACAGAAGAGAAAAGAGATGGTGGATATATTCAGTCAAGAGGGGCTAAGGGCAACTGAGAGAGGGAGAGTAAAGGAGCTAATGACAATCACATATACAAAACAGCTAGAGGACATAAATGCAAACCCACCCCCCAGCATTCTGGACATAAGTCATCATTTCTCCTGTCTTGGAAGTTCTTACTCTCCCACTTCACCACTCTCACTGGTGTTGAACTTTACTCCAGACTGAATGTAAGCTGATGTAAGTTTTTTGCCACTATTTGCCCTCTAGAACTCCTGTTGTAAAGGGTACTTATTTGTTGGCCCTTGTTTGTCCACTTGGCCCTGGCAAAAGTGCAGCAGTTCAACCTCCTCACAGTTCATTTTTTCATCTTGTAGAATAGACACATTGGCGCCATCTTGGGTTTATCAGATGACAGTGCTTTTAAAGGCTGATCAAATAGAGAAAATGAATAATTGCAATCTCACTGTTTATTGTGAAGGTATTATTTAGGTAGGTATTTGTAATAAATGCTCTTTATCTTGCAATCAAAAAGGTTTGTATATACATTGTATATATATTGTATTTGCATTCGTCTTCACTCTAACCAAGGGCCTAAAATATGCATTCATGTTTTTAATGTATTGCTTGTCGGCCTGCACATTATTGACAGATGATCATATTGAGACCAGACTGAAAAAAGGAAATTACCCTTAAACCTTAGAAGTAAAAACTAAAAGTTACAGACTAATTGCTTGGAGTGTTTTTCTGTGCCTTTGTTCATCTAAATTGTAAAACTGAGGTGACTACAACTCCTGCCGATGCCGAGGCCCAGTTCTCCTTTCCCACCACCCCGAGGCTCATGTGCTAGGTAAAACTCTCTTTCAATAGAAGTAGTCTTTTGAAGATAAATACAGTTAAGTGGACATAGCAAATACAGTCCAGTAACTCTTAAAGAAGCTCTGCTTTCTAATTAAAGTATCATTTCAAAGATGTCATGAGGTCCCTTTTTATTAAGCACAGGACAAAAGTGAAGACAGTCTGCAGATGTTACTATATTGTAATTGAATTGCTGTTTTATTTTTGATTATTGCAGGAGATACTGTGTGGTCTGCGAATAAGTGGATGCTGTCCACAGAGGGCTGTGTCGTAACCCCACATTCACCTCCCATGCTGGATTTCGTAACTGTCTTGGCTGTCTTGTTCGCCAGTTTCTATGTGTTTAATATAGAATATCAGGTGGAGGCAGCAACAACACTGGAGTTTGTTCAGAGGTATCGCTCACAAAACACATCGTACATCACACTTCTTTTACATTTACTTTACTTTTACTGCATTTCTCCTTTAAAGTTTGCTTATAACATTGACCCGGTGAAATCACAAAACTTGCATGCAGGTGGCCTTTTTTTTATTATTTTGATGGCTTTCTCCTCAAGCATTTAGAAACATTTAGGTTAACATGTTCAAATTACTAGGGCCATATGACGTTCTAAATATTAAACTACAAAAATTAAGGGAAAAACATACTTTAACATTTCTTAGCAGTGAAAGAATATTAATTTGTGCCCTAAGACTAAAACACAGAATCATACTGACAGAAGAGAAATGTAAAAATATATTTACATGGACAATCAATTCATGTCCATTAAAGGCATATACTAATGTCATTAAGTGGAGGAGAATACATCCACCATGAACATTTGTCTGCTGTGGGTTAATACAAGAATAGGACTTCTTAAGATCAAAACTCCAAACAGCATCAAAGTGATTTTAATGTTTTAACAATTGGGAAGCACTTTGACTTTGTTCCTAAAGTTCATATCCTTTTGACCTATAATTATCAAATAAGAGTTTGATCTTCCTATAAACTTGTTGATCGGCTGTGAGAGGATTCCTGTTAACCTGATGTGCTCATCAAACCAGCCAGGTGATTCTAACCAGCGGGCAGATTTTAATAACCATGTAAAACAATACACAAACAAGACATGACAACACTACCCCAGAGTTGAATCTGTTATTTATGTATCAGTCACATAATAGCGGGTGTTGATCCCATATAAGACAACAAAATATTTTAAGGTGACACAGAGCAAAAACAGTGAAAAAGAAATAAATGACTCCCATGAAAGTACAAATCAAAAAATGATCATTATTCCAATGCATTTTGTCATAATTCAGCAACACATATTAACAGGTTCTTGTCTGGAAGCTTTTCACTCTATTTTTCAGCTGTCATTGAGGAGCTGTAGCCCATTTGACCCATGAAAGGTACAACATGTCTGAATTTGTTCTGAAAACTCAAAATATATTTTTGTACTGTTAATTTACTGTACATGTTGCATTTAAATGCCTTTTCTGCTAAAAAAAAAAAAAAAAAAAAAAGCTTTCAAACACCCTTCTTCCTGTCAAAACTGTTCTTTCTTGAGCTTGTTTGGTCTCAGCCTTTGTTGCAAAAACTAACATGAAACTATTCATCAGTTTCAAGGAAGTAGACTTCAGTATGTGTGGTTTGTGGGAGGGTATATTTTGTATTTGCCTTTTGCTTGATGAAGAACACTTCTCAGGAAATGGCACCCCTATAGCAACTTTCAGCAGTTTTCAGACTCAGCGCTTGCAGCTTGTATGATCTGACATGTTTCTCCCCTCTGTAGGTTAGACTCACATTGCTAATAATGTCAGAGAGAGACACATCTCAAGGCATCTGCAGACATCAACCCTCAACAGCCATCGTAGGTGAGTGATAATGATGTGCAAAAGTCATGTATGCTTGTTTTTCACAGTGGCACGTAGGACAGTGTTGACTTTAAAATATGTTCTGTCTGTCTGTCGACAGTATGTTCAAAGGTGATTCTCTGCATCTTGCCCATTGCTGAGATAACAGTTGGTGAGTGACTAGTGTCCTTACTTTTATGAATGTACATTCAGATTGTATCTATATTATTTTAACCCCTTAAAAGATAAGACTCGCTTTATTCTATATTTTTCTCATTGTCGACAAATCCCACCACCACAAAAACAGAAAATGTTAGTCCATCTCTCAATACTTTCTGACTTCCCAACCTGTCTATAGGTTATTCTTTCCTATTGAAGACATAAATCTTTTGAAATGGGTCACAAATATATAGTTTCCATGTTTAAAAAAGGCTCAGTAACTTCCTAAAACAGGTGGGCACTAAAGTTTTTTTTTTAAAAAGCTACTCAAACAGAAGTGAATAGTGCAATTTTTGGGGACTACTTTCAGCAGCGGATTAATACACATTTGGTGCTCTAGAATTTACAGCAGCAGGATGTTACCCAGTGCAACTGTGTGACTCAATAATGTGTTTAAAATTATTTTTGGACAATTTAAGTCTGTGACACAGGCGAATAAGATATCACACTTAAGCTACACAGGCAACACTTGTTAGTGGGATCAATTAATTGTTGGTTGTTTTTTTTCTTTGTTGACAATAAAAAAATATTAAGCATTGCTTGACTTATCCTTTAACATTCAGGTTTCTCTTTATTTATTCCTCTTAAGTATCTTTTTTTTAAATATGTTATTCCACATTGTCTTACAGCATTATACATATTCAGCTTGTGTCAACTTATTATTTTCGTCAAAGCTTTATGATGTCTATACTGTTCTTTATGACTGTGCCATTGATTCTAAGTGAAATATTTGAGATATTTTGTGCATAATTTTATACCCATTTCCCCCACGTTCTGCCTGATATAATTGGTATTTTTAGAAACTACAGTTTAAAATAAAGTTCTGTGGGTTTGAACAATGTTTGTATGACTTTATAAGGAGTGGCCCACCAGTGAGTCACTGGGGTCAAGGACAATAATAAATGACTCCTAATCTTTGTCCATTTGTCTAACAGGAGCATTGTACCAAAATGACTGCCCGAAGCAGCACTTCTTCCCCATCTACTTGGAGGTAATGGGAGTCTTCCATCTGCTGTTGTTAGGGATCTCCTTCCTGCCCTGCTCCAACCAGTTCACAGCCTCGAGCTTAGCCTTTAGTGGCTTGAGCATTCTCCTCTTCTTGTGCTGGTTCATAACCAGTAAGTTCACAGAGCCAAGCAGTTACTGACCACTGCACCACAAGGAGCGATAAAATTTAAGATAAATACATTATATGTAAAGCACCTAATAGATAAAGCATCTAAAACACCAGTATTGCTCATTGTTCACTGAATGAATACTTGGTTGTTCATCCCCACAAGATCAAAGCGTTCTCTTCAGGCTTATAGTGGGACCAAGCAGCAAGCTCCAGTTCTGGAAAGTGAAGCCAGTGCGGAAGTGCCTTAAACCTGCATTCTTTCTAATGGCCAGCAGGGGGCAACTCCAATGGTTGCAAAAAGAAGTCCATTTTTATAGAAGTCTATAAGAAAATGACCTTTCTTCTCACTTGATTTGTTACCTCAGTAAACATTTTCCCAATTAATTTATGATCTTTATAACTAGTTTCAAGTCTTCTTCAATACAGTATGATGTTCATTTTGTAAATTATGGTCCCATTTAGAGTAAAATAGATGATAAAGCAGGGTATGCTTTAGAGCATGGCTACCTTGTGATTGACAAGCCGCTACCACGGTGACAACATTGGTTACATACGTTACGTATCATAACCCCAGATTAAGATAGGAGTATTGGTGTAGCTATCACTATTTCAGTGTGTTTTCGGTTCATGAAAGTTAATTATAACATTTTGTTCGCCTAAAAGTCTTGTTCAGCGTTTGGTTGTAGTAAAAGACCCTCTAAGGAGTCAGCTGTTCAGTTTTTCCGGTAAGTACATTTAATTTTAAGCCTGTTTTTCGCTAGCCATTAGCATTAGCATTAGCATTTGCACAGTTAACCATAGACTATGAATGCACCGTGCTAACCAAGCTAGCAGCTAGTGTTATGGTCAGCTCCACCCTCTTGTCCAAATATTGTCACTTCTCGCTCCAAAAATACAAGATGGCAACAGTCAAAATGCCAAACTCAAGGCTTCAAAATGGGAGTCCACAAACCAGTGGGTGACGTCACAGTAGCTACGTCCATTATTTTTTTTCAGTCTAGGACATGGATGTATAAAGAGAATTGGATACAGCGTCAGAGGCAGGTCCCCATTCATTCCTATGAAAGTTACTCAGTTGCGCATGAAGCCAAAAAGCCACTTTCTGCTGTATGTTTTCATCTGTACCCAGATGAAAACATACTGAAACATACACGCTCTATGGACCCAACACTTTGTAGAGCTGAAGAGAGCTGTAGCTGGTCATAATTCTCTGTAGGGTTTTGACAATGAGCGATCCTTTTCACATTACACAACATTGTTAATATAAAATGATTGATTAGTGCAGCTTTAAATCCAAGATCTGTAAAGGTGAAACATCCATATGTGAGAAGAACAGAAGTGTAACAGCCCTTCATATACAAACACAGTGTACTTTTTGACTTTTTTGTCTTTAGGTAATGTGTGGATATACTCGATCTATGAACCCAACATCAATAAGACAATGACAGATGTGGATCCTTACTGCAAAACACTCTACCTGTTTGCCTTCTGGACCGCCAACATGACCTACATCCCATTAGGTCTGTTCATTTGCTGCTGCTACTGTTGCCCCCGTCACCTTCCTAACCAGTTGCAAAGTTATTAAAAGTGGTGGTGCAGTGTGGATTTAATATCATACATATTTTACCTTTGAAACCACAGAAGCTTTCCTACAGGACATAATAATGTAAAATGGCTTTCTGTGATAATAAATTCAAGCACCAGTACCGCATGGTTTATTTGATATCCACCTTTTATCACAGACATATTATAATTTACATACAAAATACAATACTACAATACTACTACAGTACTTTTTTTGTATTTTTCTTTTTTACTTATTTTGAAATTTTATTATACAATAGTATTTTTACTACCACAAAAATATGTGTTTGAATATTTTAATATTTTCTATCATAAAGTTATGTGGTCCACAACTGTTGGGTGGATTTCTATCCATTTTGTACATTTATGTCATTCATGTCATCTATACTTTGTATTTACTGCTAATTAGCAAATGTTAGCCATCAGTGTGTTCCTGCCATCTCCACCCACCCGATTCCAACACCTGCCTGTGCACCTGCTCCTCATTCCCTCATTAGTCACCTAGTATAAATCAGCTTTTTTCCCCTCAGTCTTTGCTACCTGCCTGTTAATGACTCATCCTTCCTTTTCTTTGTTTTTGATGGCCAGTTTTTTGTTTGGTTTGGTTTGGTTTGGTTTGGTTTACCCTCTCTCATTGCCTGCCTGTTATCGATCTCCTCTTTGAAAATCGACCAAATAAACTCCCTTTTTACTCCAACTGCTCTGTGTCTGAGTCTTGCAATTGGATCCTCACATCTGGGTTCAGAAATCTTACAAAGGTCTCAGTGACTGACTTGACGAAAGGCCTTATTGAGGGAAACGTCAACTGTCGCCATGTTACTTTACACATAATTACTGAAAAAGTGAGAATTCAGGAGAGGAAATATGAATGAATGAGGAAGAGTGTAGATGTATAACTTGTGTTTGGACATTTGGATTCTTTTACGAATTACAATTAATCAAATTTGGGCTCAGAAAGAAGCAAAGAAATCAATTAAAAAGAGAAATATGAACAGTTGAGATTGAAAGTGGAATGTGTGAGCTTAAATGTTGAAATGAGAATTGTATTTCTGTTGAGTAAGAAAATATTAGCCAAGTGTGTGGTTTTAAAAAACGTTTTTACTACAAAATGTACAGTTAAGTGCCTTTCTGATAAAGTTGGTGAAAAGGGATGAAAATTAACTCTTCTGAGAGCTAAAATTGCTCATCTCACTATATTCATTCCCTTAATAAATCATTACGCAGGCTTTCTTTTCCCAAACCAGAAGCGTGGGAACCATGATGACAAGGCAAAAATAAAACATCTACCACCAAGCAAGATGGGTTGCCACTATATGAAGTGAAAGCTGCTGATAAAGACCTGGAAAGTTCTGTGCGGTTTCCATTTCCAGCCATCCTGGCAGGAAATATGAACAAACATGAACAAACATGCAGATACACAAGATACTGGTCAACAAACACCACACTGTTGTCTTGCTGTCTCCTTTTTACACCCCAAACATTGCCTCGTTGTCTGCATAATAACAGATGATATTCGCATCAAGGCAAAAACATTTACAGTGAGACAATACTGAGCAGAAAATGGTATTTAACAAAAGAAAAAGGTTAATGACTTACAGAAAAAACAAATTTAAATTATCTTCCTCCAGATATTAAAGGAATAGTTTGACATTTTGGGAAATGTGTTTTATTCACGATCTTGCCAAGAGTTAGATGAGCAGATTGATAAGACTCTAATGATTGGACAGTTAATATGAAGCTACAGCCAGCAGCCGGTTAGCTTAGTTTAGCATAAAGACGGGAAAAAAGGGGAAACAGCCAGTCTGCCTCTGTCTGAAGGCAACAAAGTCCTCTTTGAGGCTTTTTTGGAGGAAAGACCTTAATTAATTGTACCAGATTTTAAATATAAAGGAGCCTACTTCTGCAACAAAATAGATACATCAGTGGTTTACACCAATGGAAAAACAACACCAAACAAATAAACAAATCTGGGTTCAGAAATCTTACAAAGGTCTCAGTGACTGACTTGATGAAAGGCCCTAATGAGGGAAATGCCAACTGTCGCCATGTTACTTTACACATAATTACTGAAAAAGTGAGAATTCAGGAGAGGAAATATGAGTGAATGAGGAAGAGAGTAGATGTATAACTTGTGTTTGGACATTTGGATTCTTTTACGAATTACAATTAATCAAATTTGGGCTCAGAAAGAAGCAAAGAAATCAATTAAAAAGAGAAATATGAACAGTTGAGATTGAAAGTGGAATGTGTGAACTTAAATGTTGAAATGAGAATTGTATTTCTGTTGAGTAAGAAAATATTAGCCAAGTGTGTGGTTTTAAAAAACGTTTTTACCACAAAATGTACAGTTAAGTGCCTTTCTGATAAAGTTGGTGAAAAGGGATGAAAATGAACTCTTCTTAGAGCTAAAATTGCTCATCTCACTCTATTCATTCCCTTAATAAATCATTACGCAGGCTTTCTTTTACCAAACCAGAAGCGTGGGAACCATGATGACAAGGCAAAAATAAAACATCTACCACCAAGCAAGATGGGTTGCCACTATATGAAGTGAAAGCCGCTGATAAAGACCTGGAAAGTTCTGTGCGGTTTCCATTTCCAGCCATCCTGGCAGGAAATATGAACAAACATGAACAAACATGCAGATACACAAGATACTGGTCAACAAACACCACACTGTTGTCTTGCTGTCTCCTTTTTACACCCCAAACATTGCCTCGTTGTCTGCATAATAACAGATGATATTCGCATCAAGGCAAAAACATTTACAGTGAGACAATACTGAGCAGAAAATGGTATTTAACAAAAGAAAAAGGTTAATGACTTACAGAAAAAACAAATTTAAATTATCTTCCTCCAGATATTAAAGGAATAGTTTGACATTTTGGGAAATGTGTTTTATTCACGATCTTGCCAAGAGTTAGATGAGCAGATTGATAAGACTCTAATGATTGGACAGTTAATATGAAGCTACAGCCAGCAGCCGGTTAGCTTAGTTTAGCATAAAGACTTTGAGGCTTTTTTGGAGGAAAGACCTTTAATTAATTGTACCAGATTTTAAATATAAAGGAGTCTACTTCTGCAACAAAATAGATACATCAGTGGTTTACACCAATGGAAAACAACACCAAACAAATAAACAAAACAAAAAAAAATCTTAAAAATCCCAAGAAGGATGAAAGATTTTTAAAACATCTTTTTTTTTTTTTTTTTTTTTTTTGGGGGGGGTGGGGGAAGGGGGGATTTAAAGCCAGACTACTTTTTCTGAATGGCAGCCATTGTGGTCATGTGGTGATTATGTTACACAAACTCACAAATTAGCACAAAGTGTTTGGCATACTTTTCTTTTCTTTTTTCTTTTTTTTTATAAATCCATTAAAATGTTTGACATGATAACAAATGCAGTGAAACAGTTGCACAAGTAAAGACGAGTTAAAAAAAAAGTCACTGAAATGACTCGATCATTTGCAGCAATATAAAGTTTGCTAACATTAGCTAACAGCAACCACTAGCTAACGGTCATAGTGGACCAAGTTAAGGCTGTATGTATCATAAAGTGAGTGTATTGAACTGAACAAGTTCAATAAGTTGCATTTTATTGCTTGTGAAATCAGTTTTTTATTTCTATGAGGAAGATGTGTCATTTCTTCTTACAAAAGTTACATATTCTCACTTTAAAGACTTAACCTTAGAAATGTGCTTAACTTATTAACATTGAAGGCGTACTAATGGTATTTATAAAAATCTTAAACTGTCTCCTCTAATTTATTACAGAATTATTTGAATCTTAGCTGTCCACCACTGATCCTAATTTTTATAAATTTATTGAAAAGGGAACAGAAATCAAGCATCAAAAAGAGATATTTAATGAGGAAGTCGAGACTTTCTCACACCCTCATGCCAACACACCCACAACACATACAGTATATTACCAAGTTCTTGTGCAAAAGTCTTTCTTCTTCTTTCTGTTTGAGCAGGAGGTTCATCCATCAGATGCACAAACAGGTATGATATAATCTGTCTGTTATACTGTCATATGTGCTGTGTTTTTAATTACTAATTTTCATGTTTTGTGTATTCTGTGCTGTGTATTATGTTTTCTGCTAAGAAAAATTTCCTCTTGTCTTGTAGAAACTGTTTGAGCTTTTTGGATGCTTATTTTAGATTTACTGTATGTCACTGATATTATCTCAATCTCTTCTAAAACCAAAAGAAACTACATGATTAAAAAAACAAAACCTGCTTCTGACTTCAACTGAGGTTTGCAACAGTATGTGTGAATAATTCAGTCTTCCTATTTCAGTTTTTTTTTGTTGGGGGTTTGTTTAAATGAAGAGCACATTTTACCCTTCAGGAAACTTTTAGACCCATCTTTTGTCTACACTTTTTATCATCAAGTATATTAAACAGCTGATGTATCTGTCTCTGTTTTCTTTGTCTTTCTGTAAGTTCGATTTATCGGTAAAATGCCAGAGAGTGTCAGACCTCAACACACTGAACTTCCAGCTGTGACAGTAGGTGAGACACAGAGATGTGCAAAATTCTTGCACACTTGCAGTCATAGTTGAATTAATTTAACATCTACAGCCCCTATATTGTCATTGGTCACTGTAACACATTCTGCCTGTCTCTCCTCCAGTATGTAGCGTGCTGATTATGATTGTCTTGGTCACTGCTCAGGTGACAGTTGGTAAGTGACTGAAGCATTTACTGTCATAAAGGTGTATTCATGCTGTTTAAATCATTGTTTATTCTGTGACAAGAAAGAAACTACAATTATAATTACTTGATGAGACACGTTATCTTTGTCTTTGTGTCCCACAGGAGGACAGAACCAAGATGACTGTCCAAGGCAGCCTTTTATCCCCATCTATTTGCAAGGATTTGTAGCCATCTTCTTCCTCTTGTGGTTGTGCAACAAATGTGACATGTGCAATGTGGTCTGTTACTGCGTGACTGCTGCCTTCTTCTTTTGCTGGTTCATTGCTGGTAAGACAAAAGACTTGACACTAACCAATACATTAACACAAGCAGGTAGAGTTCCACTAATCAATGTGTCTCTTTTTAGTCAGTCAAACCCAGTGTTCAGCAGCAGCAGGCAGCTGCTTTCAGTAAACTTAAGAAACTCAGTATACACTACCTGCTCAGCGACTAGAGACTTCCTGTAAAGGGACTGAAAGCTTTTAATATGTCATTAGTTAAAAGCCAAAAGGAAACTTTGCTAGTAAATGTGCCACAATACTATCTGTAAGATGTATATTCTTTTTTTCTTCAGGTAGTATCGCGATCTACTCCATCTACGAACCCAACTACAACAAGAACACAACACAAGCTGATTCCTACTGCAACAAGACACTCTACCTGTTTGCTTTCTGCAGCACCACCTTGACCTACGTCCTGTTAGGTCTGGTCCTTTTATACTGTTGCTGTTGTAAGCAACAAAAGCAGGATGATGATACACAAACGCTGTTGCAGGCATAAATAAATTTGGATTGAAATAAAAGAACTCACAAGAATATTGATCTGTGTTTTCATGTCTGCCTGATACACATTTTATCCAGAGTTTAAGATGTGATTTTTATGGAGGATAATTGATGCAAATTATTTAAAATCACCTCAAACACCAGCATCACAGTTTATTGATGTTTTATCACAGAAGTATCATAACTTACATACAAAATATAATAGTTAATACTATAATATAATACATATTATATAATAATATAATATACTGTTGCTATAGGCATATTTCAGTCAGTGCTGAAAAAGTATTGAGGTTTGATATCCAACCTTGTGTTCATGTGTGTGAGAGCTGCAGAGAAGGACAATTACACTTACATTGTACCGTTGGTTAGCCCGGAGCATTTCTTGCATATGGAGGTCAGTTTGATTGATATAATGAGTCCTGATTTGGTGATGTTCAGTCACCCTGACTTATAGGGATTAATCAGGGACACCTCAACTGTTGCTGAGCCCCTCGGACCAGTCGTCAAAGATGCAAGTTTACCCGTAATCACTGAAAGAGAGAGGGAAATATAAGAAAGACAATCAGAATATGGAGGATGAAAAGAGTATAAAAGGAAGATGTTTAGGCATTTTTAATTTATTTTACCAATTATTATTGTTATTATTATTATTATTATTATTATTAATTGTTTTTATTGCTTTGTTGACTCTATGGCTCTGCTCCACTAATTTTTTGGAAAGGGAAGTGAAATCCAGAATCAAAGACAGATTCAAGACATTAAACCAGGAAGTCAAGACTTGCGCACACCCACATGCCTACATGCCTGCAACAAAAGCTTTTTCTTTCCATTCGAGTAGGAGATCATCATCAGACGCACAAACAGGTATGATATAATCTCTCTGATACACTGTCATGTTCTATTTTAATTTAATTATCATTTTCACATGTGCAGAATGTCTTGTATTTTTCTGAGCATTTCATATTGTATTTAAGTTTGTATTTTAATGTTTATTTTCTGCTAAGATTTTCAAACTCTCCTTTGAGCTTTTTGGGTCATTGTGTTAAACTGTAATGTTACGAATATCAACCTCTAGCTACTAAAACAAAACAAAAATCAACATAAAAACTGACCCTGACTTTCACGGAAGTTTGCCACAGTACAGTTGTTTGTTTTTTGTCTAATGAACAGCACATTTTGTTTTTATATAAACACACACACATTTTATATATTATACATTAATTAATCACCCTTACACTCATCTCTTTTAATTTACCTGACAAATGGTGTAAACAACTGATGTATCTGTTCTCTTTGTCTTCCTTTCTGAAGATTAGATTTATCAGAACTAATAATGCCTGGCATTTACGGACTTCAAAGCAACTTCTCACTTCCAAAAGTAATAGGTGAGATATTGATGTGTAAAACTGAAATCGTTTTGCAACATATGCATTGTCATAGTCTATTGCCTGTCTTGTTATTAGTCACTCAAACATATTCTGTCTTTCTGTTTTCAGTATGTGTCACGGTTGTGATTGTTATTGCTCATACACTAGTTGGTAAGTGACTGATGCATTTACTACCCTAAAGGTGCATTTGTTATTTAAATCAGTATTATGTGGTGGGAAAGAAGTTTTTAAATCAATAAAAGTAAAACATCATTGGTTGATGAGAAAGCTTAAATTGTACTCTTATGTTTGTCTTTGTGTCCCACAGCAGCAGTCTATGTAAATGCCTGTCCAAAGGAGCCCTTCATCCCCATCTATTTGTGGGGACATTTATTTGGAGCCGTGATCCTGCTAATCCTCTTCCGGTCAAACTTGTACGTCTATTTACGTGTGACCGCTGTCTTCTTCATTTGCTGGGTCATCGCTGGTAAGCTGAAAGACTCGAGTTACAGATCAATCAACACACTAACACAAGCAGTTAGATTTTAACAATGAGTCAAATAACTGGGGAATGTGAAAGATGTTGCTTACAGTGAGAGAATTGACAATTAGCAGGATGTCTCTTTTTAGTCCATTTCCAGCAGCAGTGGGCACCTGTTTTATAAAAATTAAACTCATTATACACTACCTGCCCAGCATGAAATGCAGAGACAGACAAAGTCAGCGACTAGCTGGTGAAGAGAGCATGGGCATATACGTGTGGGTATGGACCATGGATGTATTGTAAGAACCCGATACCAGACTCACAGATGGCACCTCAATGGCATTCAATCAATTTAGAATTGCTCACCTGGTGCATGAGCCAAAAAAGTTTCTAGCTTCTGGATTTACTTCTGGGTGTGCGACCCACTGAATATGCACAGTAGAGTTTCACCCGCTGGTCCCACCTCGGCCCATAGACTTTACATTGGGATGACGTTACAGATTTTAAAATTGATTTTCTAGGCTCAAGGAAAAGTTTACAAATATAAAACCTTCATGGATTAATAATTCCTAATCCAAATTGTAATAATTGACCTTATTGGCAGTTAGAGGTGTCTTGTCAACAGTTTTATAAACATCTCTTTTATAAAGGTGGTCTTTGGGGAAAATGCTTTTTGGGCCGCAGGGGATTTTTTCACTGCAATACCGCAAGTGGCCACTGGGAGGAATAGCAAGGCTGAGCAGCAGCTCCGTATCCAGTTCTCTTAATAAATCCATGGTATGGTATAAAGATGGATGACGCGTCCCTACCGCTATGCAAACGTGTATAAACATCAGTCAGTTGATACTGTATATAAATTTCAGGCGTAAATTGTGATCATTAGATAGACATGACGGCATTTTATTGAATGAAGACGTCAGGTCCTTTCTAAAGAAGAACCACGTGAAAGTTACAGACACAGATGAAGACACAGATATTTCTAGATATAGGTTTGAGTATTGATGTGTCTTTGTCACGAACCACCATTTTCTTAGTTGTAGGAAAAGTTGTCGCCCAAATCAATAAGCTGAAAGCAGGACAGAGGTTCAGAATCTGAGGTGAGGTTGCAAAATGGCAAACAGCAGATAGTTGGTTTAAGCACATTAGCACATTACCATAATATGGGTTATTATATATTTATTTTCCTGTAACATGTATTGTGAAAATCTTTCATGTCAATTTTAAACACAAACTTTGTTCATAGAACAATTAATACATTATATACATACATATTCGTTTTTACTGAGTAAAGCTCTTTATGTGTGTCAGGATAGAGGAGCTGTCCTTTAGTTAACATTTGAAGAACAGATTGTGCCTTTAAAGTATGAACCAGAACGATAATTCATCCAGATAAAAGTTACCTTACCAGTTTTTCTGCCTTCTTGCTTTCAGTTTGTTCATATCTCTCCATCATCTGATAACCTGGGCTGCTTATCTGTGTTTCTCTTTCCATCTAAAACCAATCAATCTCCAATCAGTTGCATCTTCTTTACTGTCACCTTGTTTTTCTATTATTGTTACATCCAGCAAATCTTCCTCGCTTCTGTCTTATCTGTCTTAATTCCTTCATTCACTCTCTGGAAATGTAAAAAACTTTCCTTTTGAAAAATCTGACATGTGCATGAAGCAGAACTTTAACTTCCATGTTGTTAATTACAGCAATTGTGGATTAACAACATACTGTGGGAATGTATAAGCAGTGAATCTATCCTACAGAAGAGGAGTTTAAAGTCAGAATACCAAGTTTAATTCTGACTGTTTATAAGGCAACAAACCTGTACTGTATGTCAGGACTATTGTTTTATCAGTTTGATGTGGATTTCTTCTGCCCTTAAGTGGCCAAAAATTAATCAATGCAGCTTTAAATAAAAGATACACAAGGTGGTGGGCTGAAAATCAATGTCTCAATGTTGCAAACGAAAAGTACACCTTGTCTTTAGGTAGAACTCATCATATTGAAGGTGTTTTCTCTGGCTTATTCCACTTGCGTTGAATACGATCTGTGAGATGTGTATTCTTTTCCTTTAGGTAGTATCAAGATCTACTCCATCTACGAACCCAACTTCAAGAACACAACAGCAGATTCCTACTGCAACAAGACACTCTACCTGTACGCTGTCTGGAGCACCACCATGACCTATGTCATATTAGCTGGGTTTTTTCTTATAGGTGTGATAGATTACTTCTTTCCTCCTATTGCTGCTGTAAGCAACTAGAGCAGAAGAACGATAAACAAACCAGAGCTGCTTATATGTCTGCCGGTCCAAGTTCAAATGAAGTCTCAAGTCTCCAAGTAAAGTCTCAAGTCTTTAAGGCCAAGACATGTCTCAGATCTCCAGCTCTGACACAAACACTGATGCAGGGATATAAAAATTTGGACATTTTACTTTAACATTTTATACACATCATATTTCACCATGGAGGATAATAAACACAAGATATTTAAATCACCAGCATCACAGTCTAATGATCTGTATTTTTCTTAGCACAGAAATATTATAATTTATATACAAAATATAATTCTTTATGTTGTATTTTTCCTATTAAAAAATGTAATTGCTAAAGCTCCTGCTAAATTTAAACATTGCCATAGAAGATTAAGAGTCATGTATACAAGTTCAACAAAAGGATTCACAATCTGGTATTTAGTCACCTTTTCCTACTGGGACCAATTATGCCGTATATTTGATCAGCACAGATTTTGGCATTGTTTGAACTATTGATAATTGCAAAGATGTGAATCTAGATTGATGCATTCATTGATCAGCTCCAGAGTTTGAATGCTTTATTGATGGGATTAATTTGATTTATTGATTAGATTATTGATTGAAGTTTATTCAGACTTTATACTGATTAATGTAATGACTACCAATTGTTTAGACATATTTCTGACTGCTTTAATAATTTTCATTCAGCTCACAGATTAAGTATTATAAAGCATCCGAAATTTGTTAATTGTTACTTATGTGCCTACATATATTTGATGTTTAATAAAAGATCATTCCCCAAATACGGTTGTTAAGTCTGGTTCATTTTTCCCATCATTAGAAAAAAACATAATATTTTCATTCTTTATGTAAAGTTACATGTTTTCAGACTGACAGACAATCCGATTGGTGGACAGGGCTGTGATGTCAGCATGGTTTTCGTGACAGGTTGGCCAGTGCTTTGGCGTGGATGGGCTTATAGAGGAGAGTGAAGCTGGAGGGGCTGAGAAGGCCGTTGCCTTGTGCATCGATTTTTCCCATCAACACAGAATTCCGGCCTGGAAAAGAACAACAACAACAGAAACTGTCAGCAACAATCAACAAATTAAATATTGTCAGTCCTTCTTAAACTACTGACTGTTGTGTTTATGATGATCCAGGAAATCTTGTTTTTCAAATTAAGGAAAACTAATATCAAATCATAATAATAAAAGAATGTTTTTACAGAGAGAAAACAAGAACAAAGTGATGAAATGAGTGGCATTTTGGAAAAGGTAGAGATAGTGGAGGACATTTTGTGAAGACCAGATGGCAACTGATGTTTTGGCTCCAAGGCAAGAAAACATTTACAGTGACACAATATTGAGCAGAAAACGGATTTTAAAAAAGTGCTCATTTACTATCTTGCCAAGAGTTAAATGAGAAGAATGATAACACTCATGTCTCTACGGTAAATATAAGGCCATAGCCAGCAGCTGCTTAGCGTAGCACAAAGACACAGTTTGCTAACGTTAGCTAACAGCCACCATAACTGTCAGAGCAGACAGATATAACAGTATATCTGTCTGATATACTGTCTCATGTTGTATTTTAATTAATTTTTTTTTTTTTATCATTTTCACCAGTGCAGAATGTTTTGTATATTTCTGAGCATTTCATACTGTATTTAAGTTTGTATGTTTAAGTTAATTTTTAAATTTTTAAAGATTTTTAAACTGTCCTTTTTTGAAGTTTTTTGGGTCATTCTATAATATCAACGTCTTGCTATTAAAACAAACCAACAAAAACAACAACAACAACCCAACATAAAAATTGCCCTCGACTTTCATGGAAGTTTGCTACAGTACAAATGTTTGTTTTTTTGTCTAATGAAGAACATATCACCCTTAGACTCATCTCTTTTCATTTCTCTTTTCATTCCACTGCTGATCCTAATTTTTTTTTATCACTGTAACGAAAAGGGAATAGAAATCAAGCATCAAAAAGAGATCTTGAATGAGGAAATCAAGACTAACACACACCCTCAAGCCCACACGCCTGTAACACACAGTATACTACCAGGGTCCTGTTTACCAGGCTCTTTCTATTAAGGTTAATCAGTTGGAGAATAAATACATTGTAGTAACATATAGAGGCCACTAGATGTCCACCTTAAGTCTCTAGAGTCTCTAGAGATCCAATAGTAACAACCCACATGTTTTTACAATTTCACAGCTGCACACAAACTCCTTTAGGTTGATATATTCTGTTTGGAATCAATCTTGTACATGTAATATGTCTCTTTGAGAGACCAGAGGCAGGAACATGCAATAATCTAGACCTCGGTCCTCTAAAAGTCACAGCTTCACAGGCTTCTTTAGGCAGCATATGAATGTGAACACACCCTGTGTGTGTTTGTTGGTGCAGAAGGTAGCCAGCCCAATGAATTTTACTAAATGTTTGATACATATTTTGAGGCTCAATTTTATGAGACTTCCTGCCTCACACTGAATAATTGTTACTGCTCAAAACTGTTGACTGAAAGAGACAGAAGATGGTTGAAATTTTGGTGAAGATGAAAATATCTAAAGATGACTGGTTCAATATATGTAAGCTACAACATAAAACCACTAACACCAGGATATAGGAAGAATGTTTTGGAAAAATGTAGTTAAATTTCTCTTCAGACTAAAAGCAGATTTTAATCTACACATCATCATGAAGGAGACTGTGCAGAAAACGGGGACATTTTGCAATGATGTATGCAAAATTGTGCAAAGCGAATCCTTGTACTCTAAGGCAGTGGTTAGGCATTGTTGAAGAGATGTATGATATGGAAGGAACAGTTTGAGTTGAATGAAAATGTTTACTGCTTAAAAAACCCATCACAAGAACACTACTAAAAATTTATTAAAAATTTTGAAGACTTTTGTATCAACTAAATGAAAAGCAAGAAAAGGTGGAGCCATGTGGAGCCACAAGAAAAGACAGTTTTGTTTTAACATCAGACATAAATCACTCACTAGGACCTCGAGCACCAACGGTAGTTCCCACTGGGGGGCAGAGACACATGTCACCCATAAATTGAACTATTTACAGACAGAGGAGGAAATTATATTATAAGATGTTATAGAGTTAGGGAGTACATAAAAAATAAACCCTCCTTAAAAAGATGAAGGTTTATACTATTCTGAAATTTCCATGGTTTTGTTTCCAGACTTTCATCCTTTTCAACTTTGAAGTTTGGTACACTATTGGTCACAGTGGTGGACGAAGTATCTACATCCTTTACTTCAGTAAAAGTACAAATATAACAATTTAAAAATACAAAAATCATTAATCTGCTGCTCATCCTCATTCCCACCACTGTAATGGAAAGGAACAGAAATTAAGCTTCAAAAAGTTGTTGAAGTTGAACTAAAATAAAAAATTAAATAAATAAATACATTTAATTTGTACTGCACTTTTAATTCACAGTGAATGTCAAGGTGCGACAGCATTAAAAACATATAACATGGAATATAAAGCAAAAAAAAAAAAAGATTTAAAAAAAAAAAACAGTTAAGGTGAAAAAGCCTTCCTGGATAAAGAGGAAGGGACACACACACTTCACGTGTACAGTGATCTGTCTGTGACCTACAGATATTATAATTCAGCAACGCATATTAACGGGTTCTTGTCTGGAAGCTTTTCACTCTTTTTTTCAGCTGTCATCGAGGAGCTGCAGCCAGTTTGACCCATGAAAGGTACATGTCTGATTGTCTTTTTCCCCTAAAACTCAAAATATATTTTGGAACTGTTAATTTACTGTACCTGTTGCATTTAAATGCCTTTTTTGCTAATAAAAAAAATGGAACTGTTCTTTCTTGAGCTTGTTTGGTCTCAACCTCTTTTGCAAAAACTAACATGAAACTATTCATCAGTTTCAATGAAGTAGGCTTCAGTATATGTGGATTATTGGAGGAGCTATTTTGTACTTGTCTTTTCCTACTTTCAGTTTCCAGACTCAACTTTTGCAGCTAGTATGATTTGACACATATCTCCCCTCTGCAGGCTAGACCCACCATTACTGATAAAGTCAGAGTGACACATTTCGAGGCATCTGCTGACATCAACCCTCAACCGCTGTAGTAGGCGAGAGATAGTGATGTGCTTGTGTTCACAGTGGCTGCATGTAAGTTAGTGTTGACTTAAAAGTATGTCCTGTCTGTCTTTTGACTGTAAGGTGGTTTTCTGCATCTTGCCCATCACTCAGATAATAGTTGACACGACAAACATTGCCTCGTTATCTGCATAATAGCAGATGTTGTTCACATCCAAAGTGAAACATTTGCAGTGAGACAATATTGAGCAGAAAATGGAATTTAACAAAAATAAAAGGTTAACAGCTTTTAAAAGAATTAAACACATTTCAATTCTCTTTTCCTCCAGACATTAAGGGAATAGAGCTCCAGTATTTCTTCCAGGTGACAAAAGAAAGACATGACGGTAATGTTACATAACTTGCTAACACACAATATTTGTACCTTGTGTTTAGAGTACATGGAGAAATTAAAGCTCACCTGGAAGAAAACATGAATGGTTTTAGTCCTATTTCAAACATGGGGTAGTGGTGCACTTCAAACTCTTGTGGCCAAAATGAGTATTACAACAACAAACAGAAAAATGATCCTGACCAAAAAAAAACTTTTTTTCACCTGCCAAAATTTTTTTCCACCTGTTTCACAGATGAAAAAGAATTAAGGGACTTAGAAAGGAGCTTATCCTGGCAAAAACTTTTTTTCCCCCTGTTCTTAAGTCATAAACTCAGGAGAGAAAACAATTTAGATCAGACTTTTTTTTTTGTCACTTGCCTCTCAGGGCTTCCATAGTCCATTTTAGCCTGCAGGCAACTTTTAGACTCGTCTCTTGTTTACACTGTTTATCATCAGTTATATTAAACAGCTAATGTATGTGTCTCTGTTCTCTTTGTCTTTCTTAAGGTTCAGTTTGTCGGAACTAATAATGCCAGAGAGTGACAGACCTGTTGTGATAGGTAAAGAAGATGCAAGAGAGACAGAGATGTGCAAAATTCTTGCACACTTGCAGTCATCTTTGAATTTTGAAACATCTACAGCCCCTAATACAATGTCATTAGTCACTTAAACATATTCTGTCTGTCTTTCCTCAGTATGTGTCTTGGTTTTGTTTATCTTGGTCATTGGTCAGACGGTAGTTGGTAAGTGACTGATGAATTTACTGTCATAAAGGTATGTTTATGTTATCTAAATCTGTATTCTGTGGTGGAAAGAATTTTTTTTAAATCAATAAAATAGAGTACAATCATCATTACTTAGTGAGGCAAGTTAAATTATACTTCTCTTTATGTTTGTGTCCCACAGGAGCAGTGTACCGAAATGAATGTCCAAGGCAGCCCTTCATCCCCGTCTATTTGTTAGGATTTGTCTCTTTCTCCATCATCCTCCTCTGCTGGTGCAACATGTGCAAAGTTGATTGTTCCTGCATGATTGTTCCATTCTTGTTTTGCTGGTTCATTGCTGGTAATCTGAAAGACTTGTGTTAATAAACTAACCAATACACTAACACAAGCAGGTAGAGCTCCACTAATCAATTTGTTTAAGTCAGTCAAGCCCAGAGTCCAGCAGCAGCAGGCAGCATTTCAGACACATTTCAGAACATTCAATAAAATTAAACTCATTATACACTACCTGACCAGCAGCAAATGCCAAACAAAGAAAGCAACTAGCTGGTAAAGAGTCAAAAATCACTCAAGCAAGACAAAACAGAGCTAAAGTTGGTCTTTGAATATTGGTCTTTGTCAAAGGCTACAAAAATGAATCAAAATGAAGGCTAAAGTTGCTCCGTGTTTGCTGGAAGTGTAAGAAGAAAACAGATCTAACCATAACAACTTCATAAGGCAACATGCCTTTATGTCAAGGCTGTTGTCAACTTGTTGTGGATTTCTTCTGCCCCCAGGTGGCCAAAATGAATGAATACAGCTTTACATAAAGTTGTGAGCTGAAACACCAATGTCTATGTTGCACATAAAAAATACTCCTTTATTTTTGTTTAATGAAAGTATAGTCACTGGTTGTTGTTGTTTTTAGTGAAAAGTCATGATATTGAAGCTTTATTAGACATATTGCAGTTAGAAAGTGAGTGTGCTGTAATAACATTTACAGGCCACTAGATGTTCTACTAATGCCTCTATATGATGCCTCTATATAACACAATCATTACAATATTCCTGCAAAAGAACTGAACACTTTTATTAACATGCCATTAGTTTGAAGCGAAGATCTGTAATTATGACACCAAAAGGAAGCTTTGCTACTAAATGTGCCACAGTACTATCTGAGATGTATATTCTTTTTTCTGTAGGTAGTATCGCAATCTACTCCATCTACGAACCCAACTACAAGAAAAGAAGAGCAGATTCCTACTGCAACAAGACACTCTACCTGTTTGCTTTCTGGAGCACCAACTTGATCTATGTCCTATTAGGTGTGATCATTTGCTCCTTTTGCTGTTGTAAGCCACAAAATCAGGATGATACACAAACCAGAGCTGTTTTTACGATTTCCGGTCAAATTCCAAGTCAAGTCTCAAGTATTCAAGGCGAAATGCAAGTCTAACTCCAGTCTCAAGTCTCTGAGTCAAGTGTCAAGTACTGAAGGCCAAGTCAGGTCTCAAATTTCGGGCTTTAGCAGAAGTACTGATGCAGGGATATAAAACTTGGATTGAAATAAAAGAACACACAAAAATATTCAGATAATATCAGTTTTTACATGCCTGATATACATTTTACTTTTACATTTAATACATGTCATATCTTACTATGGAGGATAATGGATGTAATATATTTAAATCACCTCAAACACCAGCATCACAGTTTACTGATCCACCGTTGACCTTCACTTGTGCTCCAGGATTTTTGCATTAATTATAACCATGACATAAATTTGTGATGAAAATCAAAAGCTTTTGCTGTATTAAAAATAAAGGGCCAAAGTACACTATCAAATGCTTTTTCTACATCGATTGTTAGCAAAAGCAAATCTTTTTTTATTTTTTTGACAGTGATCAATTATATTTAAAGTACACCTTATATTATCAGCTAAATACCTGTTAAAAACAAAACCCCACTGGTCTCTATTTATTATATTTGGAATTATTTCTTTTTAACTCTGTTATTATTGAAGATAATATTTTTTGATCTGTGTTTAATAGCGATACTGGCCTGTATAATGAGCACTGAGTTAAATCTTTGCCTTCTTTAGGGATGACTGTGATTACTGATGAGTTCCAGGTCAGTGCTCATGTTCCCAAAACTAATGCAAAATTATAGACTTTATGTAGGATTGGTGTCAGTAATGGTAAAATTCATTTGTATATCCATTGTCTCCTGGAGTCTTACCCTTTTAAAGTTTTTGTATTTGTCTTGATACTTTATCTATTGATAATGTTATTGTGAGGGATGTGTTCTGATGTAAAGAGACTTGTTTTAGTTTAAGTTTTCCTGGATACATTTCCATTTTTGTTGTATTGATTTTTCCTAATTTGTCCTTATGTAAATTTTCATAAAATTTTGTGAATGTCTCCTCTTTCTCAGCAATGATTTGAGTAGCATTGTCTTTTAATTTAGTGATGTAGGATTTACAAGTTTGCTTCTTAAGTTTATATGCCAACTCACAACGCAGCTTCCCAGAGTCATATTGTAAACTTGTAGTTGATACTGCAACATTGTTAGAGTTCTGTGAATGCACAAATGTTACGTATTTTGGCAAAACTCACAGTAATTTCACTGATAAGTAAAATGAGAAACACTACACACTCTCTCTGGGGATGTAATGATGAAATCAGTGTCAAATACAAAAATTAATATTGTTACTGTAATACAGTAAAATGTTCAGCTGACTGAAATGACTGCAAAATAAAGTTTTTTCGTAGGCCCACAAAAAATAAAAATATAAAATGTGGTGAAACAGATCTACATGTAAATCAGACCTCATCTACATCGGCTGTGATGTTCTCCCTGGCCAAGCAGTGGGGGAAAAAGTGGCTGGCGTGGTGGATCCACCCCTGGCGTCTGTGTGGATGTTGTCCCACGCCTCCTCCACTGCCTGGAGTTGCATCACACACTCATGGGGTTTGCGGTCGCATACCTTCCCCCGCCATGCTGAAAAGAATTCTTTGGTGGGATTTAGAAATGGGGGAATATGGTGAGACATAGAGAACTGAAAAATGTGGGTTGTTAGTGAACCAGTTGTGGATCAGAACAATGTGGTCAAAACGCACATTATCCCAAATGACAACGTAGTTGGGCTGCTCTGGTCCCTCTTCCTGTAGGGGGTTGAGGATATTGCTGAGTGCATCAAGGAAGGTTAGCAGACAGGCCATGTTGAAGTGACCAAGTTGGGCATGGTGATGGACGACCCCATCGTGACCAATGGCTGCACACAGTCACATTTCCCCCATGCAGGCCAGGGACATTGACGGTGGCACGGCTGCTAATGATGTTCCTCCCCCGCCGGCTGGTCCTGCTCAGGTTGAACTCTGCCTCATCAATGAATATGTATTGATGTGGAGCAGCATCAAAAAGAGAAAATGACCATATCAGACAATAGGCCTACATACAGGAACACTGAGGTGCATAGTGACATGTCTACACAAAGTACACAAGTACTTAAAGGCTGTGGTCACTTACAGTAACCTTCTGTAACTGACCACAGCTCCTTCACCCTGTAAGAGTTGCTCTCAAACATTATGTGATATATCTGTTTCATTCAAAGCTCATGTCTCTTCAGGACATCTATTGTGGATAGGCTGGCCTGGTCAGTGTTTGGGATGAGGACATTGTCTTGTAAGACAATTTCTTGTCTTTAATTTGCTCCAGTATAATGTCATTATCAGCCAAATTGCCTCTTGCTCATCAGTAAATTTCCAGCCTCTGCCACATCTTGCGGGTCATCTTTCTATTCTGTGAAAAGTATATACAGTATAGCCTACACATATTTCATAAATGTACTATATGTTTCTCTAAGCACTGTAGATATCCATAGAAACCATAAAGTTACATTACTGTAATTACTGTAGAGAGTATAGAAGACTACTGAAGTGGTTACTTATTCTCATCTCTAGCTCAAATTCAGCTGGACTTGCTTTGGTCATTGTTAGGCCGTGACTGAGTACATGGTCAACCAAAATTGCATGGATTTCATTGGAAATATTGGCTTGCCTTCCTCCTCCTCCTCTTCCTCCTCCTCCTCTTCTTGCTCTCACTCTTAGTTTTTCTCTCTGTTCTTCATGCTACTCCATTTTTTCCCCAACACAGTAGGGGTCACCTGAGGCTTTTATGCTCTGACACATGATTGAAGTGTTTTGATTTGAACACGTGAGAAGTGAGTGAGATCAACTGGTAATTAGGGCGTAGCGTTTTGAAGGCCAGTGTTTTCCAACTGAACAGAGTGTGCTAAATAATGTGATTTGTGCTCAGACTTTTGCAAAAATGTGATTTAGAATTTCTATTTGAGTGAAAACAATGGGATTGTGCTTAGTTTAGCAGTCTGGAGTCTTGTTGTTTATAAATTAGCTTCAGGTTTTCAGAATTGTGTGCATAGTTCAATTTTTTTTGTGTGTATACAACAGAGAAAAACTGTAAACAGCTGATGTATCTACCTCTGTTCTCTTTGTCTTTCTGAAGGTTCAGTTTATCAGTACTAATGATGCCAAAGAGTGAAAGTAAACACACCATTGAACATCCAACTGTGAAAACAGGTGAGAGAGAGAGAGATGTGCAAAATTCTTGCAAACTTACAGCCATAGTTGAATTAATTTAGCATCTACAGCCCCTATATTGTCATTGGTCACTGTAACATATTCTTACTGTCTCTCCTCAGTATGTTTTGGGTTGATGTTTATCTTTGTTCTTGCTCAGATGGCAGTAGGTAAGTGACTGAAGCATTTACTGTCATAAAGGTGTATTCATGTTGTTTAAATCATTGTTTATTCTGTGACAAGAAAGAAACTTCAATCAAAAAATCAATAAAATAGAGTAACGTTACAATTATAATTACTTGATGAGACACATTATCTTTGTCTTTGTGTAACACAGGAGGACAGTACCAAGATGACTGTCCAAGGCAGCCTTTTATCCCCATCTATCTGCAAGGATTTGTAGCCATCTTCTTCTTCATCTACTGGTGCAATGAGTGTGACATGTACAATGTGGTCTGTTACTGCGTGACCGCCGTCTTCTTCTTTTGCTGGTTCATTGCTGGTAAGACAAAAGACTTGAGACTAACCAATACACTAACACAAGCAGGAGAGCTGTGTCTCTTTTTAGTCAGTCAAACCCAGTGTTCAGCAGCAGCAGGCAGCTGCTTTCAGAAAAAATTAAGAAACTCATTATACACTACCTTCTCAGAACCAAAAACCAGACAAAATGAGCGACTAGTGACCAGTGACTTCCTGCAAAAGGACTGAAAGCTCTTAATATGTCATTAGTTAAAAGCCAAAAGGAAACTTTGCTAATAAATGTGCCACAATACTATCTGTGAGATGTATATTCTTTTTTTCTGCAGGTATTATCGCGATCTACTCCATCTACGAACCCAACTACAACAAGAACACAACACAAGCTGATTCCTACTGCAACAAGACACTCTACCTGTTCGCTTTCTGCAGCACCACCTTGACCTACGTCCTGTTAGGTCTGGTCCTCTTATGCTGTTGCTGTTATAAGGAACAAAAGCAGGATGTTTATGCACCAATGCTGTTGCAGGCATAAATAAATTTGGACTCAAACAACTCAAACTCAAAAAGAACTCAAACAAATATTGATCTTTGTTTTCATGTCTGCCTTATACACATTTTATCCAGAGTTTAAGATGTGATTTTTATGGAGGATAATTGATGCAAATTATTTAAAATCACCTCAAACACCAGCATCACAGTTTATTGATGTGCATGTTTTATCACAGAAATATTAACACTTACATACAAAATATAATACTCAATCATGTATGTTTATCCTTTAAAAACATTATTAGTTTTTTATTATGTAAAAAAAAAAATATGTTTGTATATTACTTAATAATATTTTCATTCTTTATGTAAAGTTACATGTTTTCAGACTGACAGACAATCTGATTGGTGGACAGGGCTGTGATGTCAGCATGATTTGCCTGCCAGGTTGGCCAGTGCTTTGGCGTGGATGGGCTTATAGAGGAGAGTGAAGCTGGAGGGGCTGAGAAGGCCGTTGCCCTGTGCATCGACTTTTCCCATCAACACATAGCTCCGGCCTGGAAAACAACAACAACAAAAACTGTCAGCAAAAATCAGCAAACCAAATATTGTCAATCCTTCTTAAATGTTCTGGTCATATTGACTGTTGCTACCAAAGAAACTGGATGGATTTTTATGCATGTTATGGGGCCAGGTGTTGTGTTAAATGACCTTTTTTAAATTACTAAAAAAAATTTCTAATATCTATATTTTCTATTCGAGGCAGATTTCAGTCAGTGCTGAAAAAGTATTGAGGTTTGACATCCAGCCTTGTGTTCATGTGTGTGAGAGCTGCAGAGAAGGACAATTACAGGTAGTTGTATTGTACCTTTGATTAGCCCAGGACATTTCTTGCAGGTGGAGGCCAGTTTGACCGACATGATGGGTCCTGACTTAGTGATGTTCAGTCGTCCTGTCTTATAGGCCTTGATTAGTGCCACCTCGGCTGTCGCTGAGCCCCTCGGACCAGTCGTCAAAGATGTAAGTTTACCCGTAATCACTGAAAGAAAGAGGGAAATGTAAGAGAGACAATCAGATTATGGAGGACGAAAAGAGTATAAAAGGAAGATGTTTAGGCATTTTATTTATTTAACCAATTATTATTATTATAATAAAATTTGTCAAACTTCACAGATTTTTGGCTATCTTTAAAGAATTACTGTAAATATAAATATTCCTGTTATGCTGATGTAGTCAGGTCAAAGGTGATCTGGGAAAAACATTTTTCAAATTAAGCCCCATTTCCAGGAAAACTAACATCAAAATCATAAGAAAAGTTTTTTTTCAGAGAGAAAACAAGTACAAAACTGGTAAAATAAGTGGCATTTTGGAAAAGACAGAGATGGTGGAGGATGTTTTGTGAGGAACAGATGGCAGCTGATGTTGTGGCTCACCAAAGTCATGAGGGCAGAAGCTGGACTGCAGAGTTCCTTTCCTCTTACAGGCTTGTGTACACAGTGGGTTCAGTGGTAAAGCTGTAGGAAACACACACACACAGCAACAAACACACGATAAGCACATAAACTTGCTTCCTAATACAGGTGTACATATGCATACACAGAGATACACAGCAAATTGTTAATTCCAATCAGTTAATTTCACTCACGTTTCTTACTCACGCCGGGCTTCTTCGTCACTGTCTTGCTCACTCCAGATTTAGGCGTCGGTTTAGGCTTCATCTTGGGTTTGGTTGTTGGTTTAACTTTACTCTTGGGTGTAGGCTTTACGGGTTTGACGCCAGGTTTTACGGTGGGTTTTGTCTTCAGTGCAGGCTTCCGTGTGGGTTTAGCCTTGATGCCTGGTTTTAGCGTTGGCTTAATAAACTTGGGTTTGCGTGTAGGTTTAACTCCGGGTTTAGGTGAAGGCTTTTTCACAGGTGCTTTAGGTGTGGGTTTAGCTGGTTTGGGTTTAGCTGTAGGTTTAACTGCAGGCTTGGCGGTGGGTTTGCGTGGTGGAGGTTTCAAAGGTATCTTCACCAGTGGTTTTTTGGCTGGTTTTGCGGTGGGTTTAGGCAAGACGCCAGGCCTAGGTTTTGGGGTTGGTTTGCTTGGCTTCTTGGCTGGTTTTTGTGGTGCAGAGGTGGTCTGAGGTCCGTAGATGAAGTCCCCTCCGGCGGTGGGCGTCCGAGACCCACGGGGCACACTCGTGTAGAAGGCCATGAAGCCATCTGAGGTCACGCTGAGGTCGGAGACGAACTGGACAAGGAGCTCGTTCCCATGGGTCACTATAGTTCTATGTAAGAGATGAGGAAAGTAGACAGAGAAAACGAAGAGGAGGACAGGAAAGGGGAAAAATATGTGTGAAAGCAGATGAACTTTGGCAGAGCTCGGCTGCATGCCATGTAAATGGTAAATGGACTGCATTTATATAGCGCTTTTCTAGACTACCAACGACTCAAAGTGCTTTACAACACATACCAACATTCACCTATTCACACACTGATGGCAGAAGCTGTTCATCAGGAGCAATATTGTGCTTTTTTTAATCCAAAGCACTTTTACAATGTTTCAAATGCTTACTCACCCATTCTCACACACACACACACACACACACACTCATACATTTGGGGTTCAGTATATTGCCCAAGGATGCATCAACAAGCAAACGAGGATCCGACCACCAACCTTCAGACAAGTGGACGACCCGCTATACCCCCTGAGCCACAGCCGCCTCGTCATGTCTTTGAAAAGCAATTCTTAGTATGTGTTTTGCCTCTTTTACCATCCATTTCTGATCAGGAATCTTACCCCGGTGACCTGTCTCCGCAGAATTTCCCAATCCTCCTTGAGTCGTCAGTCTCTCCCCCATTAAACAATGCCACGTAGTCGTAGCGACAGTATGTGTCAGGCTCCAAGTCCAGCTTCTGAAACTTCACCTCGATCACCTGGGGAAGAGGTGGCGACACGCACACAGACACGCCAACACAAACTATGAAATTTTTGACACGGCATGAAGGATGTGAGCTGGTACATGTTTATTTCAGACTAATTTTCATGAATCTTGTACAGTGCAGACGTAGGTGGAGGTGGTGGAGGAGGTGAAGGCCCGACTTCTGAAATACAGAAGGGCATTTACTCCCTCTCTTAGCCCTCGCTTCCTTCCTTACATTCAATCTCTTGGCACACATGAACACGCCTGCAGGCTCTCAATGAACTCTTTCATTTGAACTTCGTCACAAACACACACATGCACACACACACACACCTGGTCATGGGCCCCTTCACTACTATTTTCGTTTCTCCTACTCCTCTATTTAAAACATCTAGCTGAAATTTCAAACTGGAATTTGAATTTTTCTCACTTTTTATGTAAGGAAATATAAACCATGACATTATTGCAGCTAATGTGTATCTTTTTTCAACAATTTTTTTCCTACGTATTTGTAGAAACACCATCATAACTTAAAGCCTCTGAGTGGGCGTTTCCCACTGCCATGGTTGACCAACATCTGAGAGCAGGCATTGCTAGAAGACACACACAACTCACATGGTGCCAGCCAGTGGTGACTGGCAAACATCATACTTTACTGCTATATGTTATGAAAACTGATTTTTTTATACTTTTTTCAGCAAGCCCACGTAACATTTCAATCAACCATTAGCAATTTAAGCCATCCCTTTATAACATTTCAACATTCAGAAAGTGGGAGAAATAATAATAATAATAATAATAATAATAATAATAATAATAATAATAATAATAATACACTTTTTTTATATAGCACATTTGAAAACATTGGGAAGGAAGTAAAGGAGCAAAAAGAGCTACATATGAGGGAGAGTAAAATAAGTAAAATTAAACATTATAACACCCCACCCAAATGCATCAACTTATTTGATTGAATATCTATAAGCCAATCACAGTGTTCCACATCATCTAAAGTGGACTGCAGTTGAGCCACACCACATTTTTCAGCAAGCATGGCCAACCATGAGGCGAGGAGGAAGCGTGAGGCACATTTTAATCTATATCATATGAAAGATTTATAGCTTTTACTCAAGATTTTTTCAAAAAAATCTGTCCATTTGAATGGAATGTTTGTTAAAATAATACAAAATATATAGGCAATGTGCTTTGAAGCATCACTTTATTCCTTACTATAAGTTAACCATTCATGAAAAATAAACTCATGTTTTTTGTTGACAAAAGGTCTCTTAAGACAATTTATTGTCATTTTTACTATTAGGTTGTTCTTGCATTCAGAGTCAATAACACATAAAAATATTTTAATCTATTTTTTTGTTGCTTATGATTTATGAGTGCATTTAGATTAGAAATCCACCTTTACAATATTTTTTGTGTTTGGAACATAATTAAGAATCAAGAGAATGACTTTGTATAATAATAGGTTTTAAGAAGTGAAATATAAAGTTAAAGTGAGTTCAGACCACAAGTCCTGAGAAAGCACACTTATAAAAAAATATGTCTTTAAGAGGGATTTAAAAGAGAATAAGGAGCTTGCCAGTCTGATATTCTCAGGGTGGTTGTTCCAGAGAGTTTCGGCGCTAACTGAAAAGGCTCGGTCACCCTTGGTTCTCAGCCGACATTGTGGAATGGCTAGCAGAGCCTTGGCTGAGAACCTCAGCTGAGGTTATGACCGGGCACGTATGATGTAAGAAGATCTGAGATATACTTAGAAGCTAAAATAGGAGTAATGTGCTCTCTTTTTTTGGTTTTGGTGAGGAGTCTGGCTGCTGCATTTTGGACAAGATGTAATTTATGTAGACTCTGTTGTCTCAGACGTGTAGAGAGAGTTACAATAGTCCAAATGAGAGGAATTAAAAACATGTGCGACTTTTTACTGGATAAAATTGAAGTAATCTTGGAGAGTCTCCTGAGCTGCAAAAAACAAGACTGTGTTAACATGCCTATTCAAGCTGAGGTGGTTATCAAAGGTGACACCAAGTTTTTGCAGTTTTGGGTTAATTCTTGGACAGCACCCAGATGTTTTGACAGCTGAGGATTAGCTGTGCCAGGGCCAATAATAATTACCCTAGTCTGATCAATATTTAGCTGCAGGATGTTCTGGGCCATCCAGCATTTGAGGTCAAGATGAAGTCGTTAGGTGTATTAATTTGATTTAAAAAATCATTGGGGTTAAAAGAGAGGTACAACTGAGTGTCATCTGCATATGAATGGAAGCTCATATTATGCCTGTGAATGACATGACCCAGGGGTAACATGTAGAGAGAGAACAGGAAAGGTCCAAGGACAGACCCCTGAGGTACCCCACAGGTCAGAGGATGACAGTGACATGCCAATGTTTACACTAAAAAAATCTGTCGCGTAAAGAAGAATAAAACAACTTTAAAACTGAACAAAAAACTGAACCAGACATGCCAGCCCAGTGCTGGAGATCCCCCCAGCATCAGAGGCAACCAGCAGATCAGTCATCACTTTAAGGAGTGTAGTCTCTGTGCTGTGGTTTTCCCTAAATCCCGACTGGAATGTCTCAAGGAGTCCATTTCTGTTTAAAAAAGCAGTCAGTTGTTAAGCAACAACTTTTTCTAGAACCTTGGAGAGAAAGGGCAGTTTGGAAATTGGTCTAAAATTATCTAGGGAGTTAGGGTCTAAAGAGGGTTTTTTTCAGAAGGGGTTGAACAATTGCATTTTTGAAATAAGCAGGGACATAACCCGTCAATAGTGACATGTTAATTATGAAAAGAACATATGGGCTGACAGATCCATATACTTCTTTTAGAAATCTCACAGACAGGATGTCGAGAGCACACATAGAGGGCTTCATTTTATTAACTCTGTGAGAGTATCAATAGATATTGTGTCAAAGGACTCTAAGAGTTCAGTAGTTTTAAAAGAAACTGTTGTGTCCTGTGCAGGAGGGGGAATGTTCACTCTGATGCTAGCTACTTTGTGGATGAAGAAGGTTAAAAATTCTTCATATTTCTCAGGGGAGGAGTCCATATACTTGGACTACTATACATATACTTGGAGGAGCCTCTGTGGCATGGCTAATTACATTGAACAAAGTCCTGGAGTTGTGTCGGTTCTTTTCGATAAGGTCCGAAAAATACTGTGCTCAAGCATTTTTAACCTCTATATTAAAATTTCTCAGAGTCTCTTAAAATGTCAAGGTGCACTGTTAGTTTAGAGGCTTTCCACTTCCGCTCTGCCCTATGACAGTCCCTCTTTAGGGCACGTATGTGATCAGTTATCCATAGCAGGGAAAATTTAGAGGGTTTTTTTCTGCTTAAATGGTACAATTTGGTCCAAGATCTGAGCACAAGTATTATTAAAATTAATTAGGACTGTATCAATATCTTGACTTGGGCCAACTGAGGAAGACAGGAGAGCATCTGTAAATTTGGCGGCAGAGGAAGTATTAAAAATGTGAGAGCATAAAGGGTTTGGTTTATTATTAGACAGATTAATTTGGACCACAGATATGAACATTATGCATTTGTAGTCAGAGACACTAACATTTTTGCATAGTATATTGTCTATTGAAATACCATGTGAAAGGACAAGATCAAGGGTGTGGCCCTCGTTGTGAGTAGGCCCTGTGACAAGTTAAAAGATTAAACAATGTTTTAGAGAGGAGTTCAGAGAACTGTTGAAGAAAGTCAGACACAAATTTAGGTGGTCTGTAGATTAAAATGCACAGTTTTTAGGTTCCCTCTAATAGTGAAACACAATGACTCAGAGGATAAAAGGTCACCCAAGGAGATAAGCAATGAAGTTGTTTTTATAAACAACTGAAAATTCTCCCTCTCTACCAGATAACTTGGGACAGTTGAAAAAGGAGAAGTTGGGGGGGTGATTCTATCAGG
Source organism: Thunnus albacares (assembly GCF_914725855.1). Lineage (NCBI taxonomy): Eukaryota > Metazoa > Chordata > Actinopteri > Scombriformes > Scombridae > Thunnus > Thunnus albacares. The sequence goes on along the minus strand of NC_058127.1, from coordinate 13,955,845 downwards.
GGGACACAGTCACCAGCATGACGCCAGGTTTCTGATATAAAAAAGTCAATTTTGTTAGAGATGATGAAATCCTGGTAAATAAAGATTTGTTGGAGAGGGACCTTATATTGAGCAGACCGAAGTTAACAGAGTGGCCAAAAGTAGGAGTTGGATTTATAATAATTGGCGGTAGTTGAATTTGGCAAGGTACAGTAGTAATATTTTTTGGATTTCTATGTAATCTTGTCCTATACTGTGATCTCTGATTGGAATTATTGGAATTATGTGAATTGAGAGCATCTGGGCACAAGGAGGAGCTAGTGAGTCTATGCCTGGATGAGGTGATGGCAGTGGTGTGGGGAAGACGTGGGCATACATTTAGAGGCTGGAAGTGACCAGCCATCTTGGCTGTCTGGACATGTGGCAGGGGATGGTCAGACTGTATAAAATATGCTGTGCATTAAAGTATGTGCACCCAGTCTGCTGGAGGCTAAGGATCTGGCTAAAATGGCCAATGCCTTGACCAAGTGGAGGGATGGGTCCAGAGATAAAAATATACTTGCCACAGTCATTAAATGAGTGAAGGAGCCTGCTAAAATCCTGTTTTAAAATTTCAGAAGTCTGGTTGGAAACATCATTGCAGCCTACATGGATGATAACATTATGAGCGCTTGGGTGTTTGGCCAGGAGGCATGGGATCTTGTCCAGGATGACAGCCTTCTTAGCACCTGGGAAACAGTAAGTCTCTGCTGATCTTCTCAACTTCAGCAAAAGTTGGATGATGATTTGATGTTTTATAATGGATGATCAATAAACCTAAATGTATTATATTCATACTGAAATTCTGAGGTGTCATTCTGTGTTAAAAGACAAAAAAAAGTGCAATATGATTGGCTTACATTGCTCGGCTCTACGGAGATGTGCCAGGAGCAGCTGATGCCTGCTGGATAATCAGAGTTAGGCCAGTTGGGTGTCTTGACAGAGCCCTGTGCTTTGGTCAGCCGTCCTCCACAGAACTGATTCTCTGTGGGAATAACAGAAAAAAGAGGACAAAAAGAGGAAATGAAACAGTAATACGCCAGACTTCAACCTTTTTCAAACAAGGAAAGGAAGTCTTCACAGGACGTCTCCTGTGATACTGTAAAATGACACCAACGGCTTTGTTTTTAGCTTTCTGGTGTGATTATGGAGAAATCTCAGGTTTTCTTTGGGATCCCTGTAGATTTCATAAACCTGTGCCAACAGACTGTGGCAATTTGTTCATCCCAGAGAAGATTGTGTGTAACCCTTAGTGAGCAATAAACAAATTACCACCAGTCAAAATATGTAAAACCAGCTGAGACAACTACCATGCTACCATGTCTCACTAGAAACAAAGATTAAACATGTAGCTGAAGCCTCACTAGTGTGTTTCTATTGTGAGATGACATGTCCACACCTTCCACATGTGGCTTCCCTGCACTGAAGGCAGCCAGAAAGCCTCTTCCTCCTGTGGCGTCATCTGACACCATCTCTAACATCATGGTGTTGGAGGTGGAGATGAGGGCTCCAGGCCGGAATGTCCCACAGAAACGGCCCAGCTTCTGCACCAAGCGGGAATGACCGTTGTAGACGTCCAGGTAGTCGTAGCGACAGGTGGGGTCAGCCTCCATGTCGAAGAGGCGGAAAGACAGCATGACCACATGACCCTCTGGGACCTGGAGGGGAAAATAGGTAATGTTTTTCGGTTTTAGAGTGCTAGAAAAATAGCTTTATAGGAGTAAATATAATGTATTCTACTTTATTGTAGAAAGACAAGGGATCAAATGATGTGGGATGTTTAGCAGTTTAAGCCTCATATGACCAAAGATTATAATATTACCGATCTTATTGCAATACAACATTTTAGTAGAGTTTCCAAAGATACGAAACATGCCAGGCTGAATATTGGTGAAATCTGGAGACATCTAGAATATTTCCATTCGATGCAATGGCGCAACCGTAAAATAACATGGAATCTTGGTTTGAATATTTAACTTCATGTATACAATAAAAGGCCTTTTTCACAGCAGGCTCGTAATTTTGACTTTTCGTAGTAGGAAAAGCACAGGTGTCACAAATCACATTAACGATGCTGCCAATAAGTGAAAGCATGAAAGCAGGTGTGCTGCATTAGGTCCTCTAAGCAGTGAGTGTCTGGGAACTGTCAAGTAATGAAAGGAAGGGTAAACGTGTATCACAATAAATGACATTCTGTTAAAGTTCGTGCACTCAGCGGTGTGCATGTGTGTCAATAAATATATTGTGACTCTAAGCAGTAAGCATAGCGATCTTAAATTAATGTTTTATTTTTTTATTCTGCACTCTATGAAAGCTTTGAGTCAGTCTAGCTCACCCTATGTTACCTGAGAAGATGGTACGTTCCAGTTAAGTGCAGCTGAGATGATAAAAGGCCAGTTACTGGTCAATGGCAGTAGAAGAGTGGGTGGCAGCTTGCTGTGAGACTGCATGTATTTTTTTTTCTTTAACTTAAGTTATTATTGTTAAATTACAATTTTTGTCAAGAAATTGCACTTTTTTTGCACATTTTCCTACAAATATGTAGAAATATGTAAAGGTAAAATGGAACTGAATATAATACTCAACTAACAAAATACAAAATCCAGCCCACATACCCACTAAAGTCCGACAAACTATTTATCACTATAGGCATGCATGAAAAAAACTTTAATGGACACGATATAACTGAATGAAAAAAAATATCACATTCATTGTTTTACAACTGAAAAGTTGAACACCAAAGCAGTGAAATGCACCATTTCTCAACTCAGTGCGTGCAGGGCTTTTGCAGCTATATCCTTACTTGTTCTGGTATGACCAGTAGCTTATAGTGGCAGACTGCTAACTATGTTAGCAGACTTTTGATATGATAGCTGCTGTGTGACGTACTTGTAACTAGGATCGCTGAGTTAATTTTGTGCTTTTCTCCTTTTTAATTACCAGTTTTGGCCACAGTGGTCACTGTTCAGCAAAAGTTACATAGAATTGCTTTAACACTACTATGCATTTAGGCTGTGTCTGAAATCACTTCCTTGTTCACTCATTCACTACTCTGTATATGATCAACACTTAATAGTTTACTCTATAGTGAGCAGTAAATGAGATTTTGGACACTAATGAATCATGGTCATTTTGGCGGCAGAAGAACCACTCAACGGCTACAAAATGCAACATATTACATTGTGGGATTATTAGCAGAAAATACTGAGCATGCCCTGGACACCCTTTTTTTTGTTTTTAATGTGCATGATATAAATTAGAGAATTCAGACACTCAAATACAATGGTGCAAGGTAACAGTGAACTATACTGTACAGTGTATGTACAGTAGTATCTCTCAAAAGGCCCTGTTTTCACTCATTCTGAAGGTGATAGGTGCTACAATGTAAATTACATGTGGTCAACGGACTCCATATACTAATAAGAATGATAAAGGTGTAATTTATTTGCCCCAATAGGTGCAGTAAAGCTAAGCTAGGGAGATCTCAATCACTGTCTGTACACACCGACACAGTCTTGAATAGATCTAATCAGGCAACATAATGTGTAGGTTTACCATGCGTGAGCAAGTTCTTTAAAAATGACATTAATGCCTGTTTACACTAATTGAAAATGACTGATTGGATTTTATGATATTTATTTTCAAATCACAGTCAACAAAGCATTTTCAAGAACTCTCAAATGAACCATCATTCATGCAATGAAACTGTCAATCTGGAGAGACGTGATGATGCTGTCGTGTATTGCAGCAGCCACTCTGGGTAAACATCAGTTTGGGTTCAGTATAAATGTGTAGTGATTTTTAAAATGACTCACGGTGATGTACCAGGTACATTTACTGTTAGGTTTATAGTGACTGGGGAAGCCTTCGCTGGCCACGATGCCCGAATCTGTGACCAGATGACCTCCACAGAGGAAGACGGGCCTGAAAGAGAAAGGAAAATGAGTATCACACAAATGCCATTAACTGCAGTTCAACTTTTAACTTTAACCTGCTGCACTGGAAGGAAATGCAGCCATACCGCCTATATATTGAGGCTGTGCCCCTGCACACGTTTACATACACGCTGCAAACCACAGCGGCACAGTCTGCCTCTGTTCTCTGAGTCCGGGGAGGTTCCCTGTGAACTCTCCTGGTTTGTGTTTTTTCATAAAACTCAGTCAAATTAAGCCAGGAAGACTGTTAATATACAGTATATGTGCTGTGAGCTTTCTCCACATCCACTGCACCACAAGAAAGTTGTCGGTAGACGTAACACATACTTTACTTTAGCAGACAGGCACCTTCAAAACGCTTGCACAACAGCCCAATCACACGTGGAGTGTGGCGACACACACACCCACTATTTCACACACAGATAAACACACATCAAAGCTGGGCCAGCCTCAACTTTTAATTTTGTAGCATTCGCCGGCCCCAGGCTCGTTAATTTAGATGTTGGCTGCTCTGGCATCTGGTCAGCGTGTTTCCTCTCTTTACACTGCTGCTGTATTTTGTCTTCAAACTTAACTGTGGCTCAATTTTTGTTGTTTTTGTGCCAGTTTCTTTGGGAGCTGGGAAAGCCAAAAATGAATTTTACAGTGTGAGGGCTGTGTTTCTGTGATCAACCATTTATAGTCCCCTTTTTTCTCTTTCATGTCCTGCAGGCATTTGTTGTATGTCTCCTGCGGTACTGTAAGGCCACATTTTGGCCAAAATATCCCAGTGGCGGTGTAGTCCCTCCCTTCTGACCCTCTGGAGCTGAGCGGCCCACAGGCATTTGTTTGTCTCTCATGTTCAATTTACACCCTGTGTGTGGAAGTAGCTATAGCTGTGCAAACATCAAGATCATATGGAAGGCCTTTTGAGCAAATAACGTCTTAGAAAAAAATTTCCAAGACGTCATTTACTCAAATGGCATTCCATAAAGTAAGAAGCTCAAAAAATGTGGAGCTGGAGCATAAAACTCTGAATTTATTGTAATTTTTTCACAAAAACATCAGACATGAGGATGATCTACTGTACATTTGCCCAGTAAAATCACTACAGCATGCTGTCATTTTGTGTCTGAACTGCCTGTTTGTGTGTTTATGGGATGCCAACCACATCTTACCACTGTAAACTTCTATTTCTACTGCACTCTCAGTAATCACAATACTGTAACCAGGAGACACTCACACACTCACTCACACATGCCACATGTGCACATGCAGGATGTAGAAAAGAAAACAGATGCACAAGAGGGACACTGACACACATACAAAAAACTCTCTTACACACACCTTAGCTTACCTGGTGTAGTTGGTCTGACTCTGAGCCTCGATCCATCCCAGTGTCAAAATGACAAGAAGACACAGAGTCAACACCCTGTCCTCCATCCTGCTATCCTCCAAGATAAGGAAAGACGGGAGAGGACAAGAGGAGGCAGGAGGAAGGAGGGAGAAGCAGAGTTAGAGGCGTGGAGAGACGCAAGGTTCAAATGGGGAGGGGAGGGGAGGGGAGAGGAGAAGAGGGGAGGGGAGGGGATGGGAGGGAGGGAGAGAGGAAGAGGAAGGAAGTGATGGGTGAGAAGGTGGTGTGTTATGGAGGGAAGGAGAAGAAAGGAAAAGGTGGATGAATGTGATATTGAGAGGACAGAGGGCTATTTGACATGGGTTAACAGGAAAAAACATTAATTACATTGTACACTCACCCATGGCCAAACATAATGTACGTACAGTGAAACTACACAGTGTGCTTATGTTCCTGGTCTGTGTTGTTGTTTTTTAACAGGTCATGGAATATATGAAAAATATATGTTTCTCCAGGTGTGAGGGCTGATGGACAGAGTGCTACTGTTGCATGTGTGTGTATAATGACCACTTCACTGCACCAGTAGCTAGTAGCTGGGTTTTTTCTTCTCTCCATGTTAGCAGTTTTGGTCTGTTCACAACTTTGATCCAGACTAAAATATCTAAACAACTATTTGATGGATTACCATGAAATTTTGTACAGACATTCAGGGTCCCACAGGGATGAAGATAGTTGGAGATCCCCTGACTTTTCATCTAGTGCCACCAACAGGCAGACATTTTAGGCTTTTTGTAAAATGTCTTAACAACTACTTGATGGACTACCATGAAATTTAGCAGATATGCATGGTGCCCAGAGGATGAAACCTACTGACTTTTGGGTATCCCCTAACTTTTCTTCTGGCACCACCAGCACGTCACAGTATGGGGTGGGTGTGAATGTGGGATCTGGCACATAGCTGTATGTGGGCCTGGGCCCTAATCAGAAGGCTTCCTTTTTTGCTGGATCATCCAGTGAATAGCGGTCAATGAAGACTCTTTCAAATGTGACTTTGCAACCAATAAAAATGAAACAATTCTTGTGTCTTACTACTTGTTTACCATATGATGATGATGATGATGTTAGGTCAGATTTTTTGAGTGGCGGTGCATTTCACATATGCCAGATTGCGAGCAGCCCCTCCTCTTTGACTCAGCGTACAGCCCACGCATTGCACAGAAGAACAAACACCTAGTCTGCTAGCTAGTTGCTTTTAATGTAGGTTAAGATAAAAACCATGGCGAAACAGAGCAGTTTCTTTAAGTTTGTCATAAATAAGACATCATGAGGAGCAGGAGGAAAAGAATTCAGCTCAAGTTCAGGCATCATTCTCAACCCAGTCATCTACTCCTGTGCCAGTTTCTCTACAACAAGTGCAGTAGTAAGTAGTAGTAGTGGCTGCTAATTTAGCCCTTTTCCTTTCAGCAGCAGCAACACACTGATGATATACAGACTGAACTTTGTCCCTGCTCTCCTTTGAAAGAGAAGTGACTGAAGCATTAAACTATATTGACATAATTTCAGTGTTCAACACCAAGCCCTGTCATCTCCTGTTGTAATCAGCAAAAGTAAGCTAATTTACAATTTCAGACGGCAGCAGCCGATTGCCTATTTCAATTACTAGTGCAGTGCCTGTTCAAAATGTGCCTGTTTGGAAGGGGCCAATTGCTGATTTACAGCTTTCCACTCATCCAAACAACTTTACACTTGACACTGCACACCTTGGGTCATGAGTAATACACCCATCATGACATAGTTGCGTCATTTGGATGCAAAAGCTAACACGAACATTTTATTGCCTCAGTGGAGTCAAAGTCCCATGTAATGTGTATGGATAAGCCACAGATTTTACATACTCCAATAGTGCGACTTGAGGTGATGCAAATGCAACACTGTTGCATCTCCTCCAGGTGTGGCTATAAAACCTAAGCACTGCTGACCCTCTGGCATGTTCACATCTCCATCAGCAAAAGAGCTAAAATGTGAATCACCACTAACCAACACCAAGTACATAAAGGAGAAGACAAATCAAACATGTTACTAAGTTGGCTAATTACTGTTGTTATCACACTAACTGATTACACTAAATCTGTGATCTGGCAAACAACCAACAAACTCTTGCCAGGACGTGCACCTGGATTACACCACGAGTCGGTTTTTATTGGGTTTTTTTAGATCACAAATACAGTAAATTAAAAATTTTATCATACACAATAACTATAAGAAAACCTAACTATATACATCCTTATTTACACATGATGTTTAAATGCTCCATATAACAGGGTGTCTACAGGTAGCAGCAAGTTAAGACTTTCTAAGACATTTTAATGCCAGTGTAACAAAATGTAATGGCACTTTACAATTTAAAGAAAATAGTACCAAATGTGAAAATATAGGCATGTGCAAACTTCCAGAGGATCAGTGGAGTCCAGGTTTCTTCTGTCAATGATTTTGTCCTGTTCATGCGGACTGTAAATCATAACCTCTGGAATCACATGAAATCTTTCCCTTGCCAAGGTCCGACAGGAATTTGGCAAAACCTGCTTCATCTTGTTGCTTTCTAGCAGCCTGAGTGATCCTCATGTTTTCAGTAAGACAAAGAATCTCGACATTCCTCCACAGGTATCAGCTCCTCAAGCACCTCTCTACTATCTACTATGTTGCACAATAAGAATCTACCACCAGTCACTGCTGAATACCATTGTGATGCCACCAACCACCATTCCAGTGGCTGAACCCATCAGCCACTGGAATGTACAATCTGCTGCTTCTAACGTACAGCAATCCATCATTGACACTTCATCCTCCACCATGACATGTGTCATTCTGATGAGTGCCACAGTGCTGTCATCTTTGCCCACGTTGCAAGTGGACTCGTCAGCGAGAATGAGAGGGCAATTGGTCCTACTATGAAAGGTGGTTCCTTTAAGCAGGATGGTTACTGCAATGCCACTTGCAGCTGTTGTAAAGGCTACTTTGCCATGTGCTTAGACTTGTAAAGGATGTGAGATGATGTGAATGTTTTCCCAGTCCCACCACTTGTATCAACTGCAATCATCTTGCCAGGTCCCTGTTCCACACTCTCCATTACTATCTTGACAACTACATGCTGCTCATCATTGAGAAGGTCCTCTGTCTCAGCAACGTGAGCCTCAAGCTCTGGTATGTTGTGCTCTGTCTCGTGTTGGATAACGCAGGGAATGCAAGGCTTGATGTGAACTGGATCAGGCCCAGGGAGGCCAGAGTTCTCGCTCAGCATAAAGCCGTGCCTCTCAACATGGTCCTTCAGCTCGAGCAGCACTTGAGTCACAATAATGTCATCTGGCTCAGTCACACCTGCTACATGCATGAAGGCCTGCACAGCACATACTTGTGCCTTTCCCAGAACTGCAAGTGTTCCCCTCTGAGAGCGAACATGAGCATGTTGGCAAATACCTTATGCACTACCGGTTTGCGATGTTTGCAGCCTCCTCCATAACAGAATCCACCCCCTGGTCATTGTCAACAATGCCATGCGCAATGCAGGCTGCCAGATAGGTCTCTATGACCCAATTGCCAGGAGGTCCTGGAAGCATGTTGGTCCAGGCACATGGTACAGCTCAGCAGTACGAGGGTGGAAGGCAATCATGGGAAGTTGCCCAACTGTGTCAGCCATCCAGTCATCCTGAGAACTCAGTCTTTTCCTCCACAACTGAAATCTCTTCCACATGTAGGTGGAGTGTTGAAAGACATCTGGATACACAACATGGTGCATGTGTGGATGTAGAGTCATGGCTTCGAAAAAGACTGAGAGGCCCTGAGGCCACCAGGTTCTGGGCAGTGCCTTTGTCATTGAATTTGATCACCTGCTCATCCTCCAGATGAATTGCAAGCATCTCCATTAGCAGCTGCTTGCGTTGAATGAGGAAGTCATAGATGCGCCAGTATCCCTCAGATGCAGTGATGTACCACTCTGATTCATATTGTGTCACCTCATCATGTCGCAATGCCTCTTGTGTCTACTCATCTGGCACATCCAGTCTGACCAGGCCCTGATCTGGTCCCTTTTCAAGGTATTTGTACAGGTACTTCACAGTGGTGATAGCGCACACACAAGGTTAAGGTTAATGTGTCTCAAAGTTAATGTGAGCATTGTACCAGAGTAGAATATATGGATTGTAAGGCAAACCCATGCATTGTTGATATGCTGACGCCACCTCTGATGGTCTTAATGATGGGAGCACCAAGTGCTGTTTCTGCCTGTCTCCTGTAGAGAGGATAGGAGTCTTCAGAGAAGCTAATCTTCTCTCAAAGATTTTTGGGATCGTCCTTTGCACACTTCCTGTGTGCCATGCAGGGGCTGGCATTGTTCCATTCCCCAAAAGGACCATGAATCATGTATGATGTGACAATGCGATGTACTTGCGGATTTGTGTCTTTGTTAGGAATATCGGCCAGGTGATCAGTATCTGCTGAGGTCCTGGGTTTGTCATGGGGTACCATGGTCAAGAGCATGTGGATATGTGGAAGATGGCACTTTTGCATTTCCTTTACCATCATGTAGGCATCTACATGCCCCAAGATATCATGTTTGAGGAGGTCTGTGAGGAGTGCTTCCAACTTTATGTGGAACACTCGAGTGATATGTCTGGTCTCTGGCTGGCTGACCCTCAAAAAGCAATCCTGTGATTTCCAGCCACTTGGGATTACAGGTGAAGGTCAAGAAGAAGTCAGGTTTTCCCTTGACTCGGACCAAGGCCATCACATCCTGGAACTCCTTGGCATACCACAGTGGTGATAATGATAATGGGTCATATGCTGGATGCATGGCGTTTGATCATCTGAAATATTCCTCCTCTGAGGTGAAGAGTGACAGCCAGCTTTCCAAACTGCTCTGTTGTTGTTGTTGTTGTTACTCCTGGAGCAATGACAGCCATGTCAGTATCTTTTTATGGAAGGTTCAAGGTGCCATGATGAAGGTTTTGGCACCGTGTACAAACTGTACATATTTGGGCTCATTGGTGCTGTCATTCTGGGCTGCATGCTCAATGGCTGACTTGAATTGTTGCATGTATGGGTTGCACTAGGGAATGGCCTCTTGTGCTTTCAGCAAAAATTCTTCATTTAGACTGCTGTTTGAGGTGTGGTCGTGACAGTACTGCAACTCATGGTCAGGATCGTGGAAATAGATCTTGGCAAAGAGTGGGGTATGACCCTGCTCTGGAAGGGGACAAGCAATGTAATGATAAACCTTACCTTGTATGTGCACCCCAAGATTGAAGCCAGGCATAGGTATCTCTCAAACACCAATACTTGCCATTGCTAGTGCATTGTTATACTGTTTCACAAAGTTCTGAATAAGGAAAAGCCGTGCCAAGCTATGTTCAGGTGTTATTTTTAATGTTACTGAGCACGTTGGTGCTGGTGTCCCTCTATCTATACACTTGATTAATGATGCTGTTGCATCTGTCAGCTGTGTGTGAAAATGTGGCTGCTGTGCCAGGCTATGATGCTATTAATGTTCGTCTTGATGCCTGTAACATTACCTGTGATGATGTATAAGGCTTGTATGATTAAACTGTGGTGCATTCAGGCAAGTATAGTTGTAATGACTTATTTTAGTGAACAGATGTATTTCAGATCTTATTAAGCATGACTGGTCTTGGACGGGCTAGGCCCACCTGATTTTCTCTGTGCCCACCCAGACTGTGATTTCTGCCTACACTACTGTGCTGGATGTTTCGGAAAGTTAGTATTTGGATGCAGCCCCTCTAATCCGGCATCAAAAAGGGGATTTCCGAAGTTATTCAACCATCTGCAAAGGAGTTCTGAAGAAGCATACTGGCAACTTCACTTTGGTGACCCTCTGACTTTGCCACACACTGAGGTTTACATATTTGTTATTTGAGTGAAATCTCTAACACTAGTGGATATACTGCTGGGAAATTTGCTTCAGACATTCATATTCTCCTCAGGATAAATTGTAATCACTCTGATTATCTCCAGACTTTTTCCTCTAAAAAGTCTGGAGATAATCAGAGTGATTGATTGTTAGGTCAAAATTTTTATAAAAGTGGAAAGACTCTGGCACTTTTTGTGAATTCTTTCAGGTCCCAAAAATGTATACCAATAATAACCAAAATAACAGCTAAAATTAATATAATGTAATGTAGGAATGTCAGTAAATGAGAACAAATGGCTGCTCTTGGTAACATTTTGATGGTGTTAGTGACTTGTCACATTAATAATTCATATCAGGTTTGCAATGTGTTGCTTGTGCACACACGCTGATGTTGAGCTGTTATGTTCTTTGTCCCCAACTTTGTTTATCTTGAGCAATCATTAATTCTAAAAAGTCACAATTTATCAAATACTTAAATTTGAAGGTATTTAGTCATAAACCAAATAATGTTAGCCTCAGCAGCTAAACATCAGTATGTTAGCATTGTCATTGTGCACATGTTAGAATGCTGATGTTAGCATTTAGCTTTTATAAATGCAATCTCACAGAGCTGTTATATGTAGAATCTTATCTTGAACACAATTTACTCTGCTGGAGCAAATTAAAGTTAATTATGAAGATTAAATTCCTTTCCACAGAATTCACCACAGTGGAAATTAAGTAGTTGGTTCACTTTAAATGCAGGAAAGAATGAAAAATACAGTAGGCTTAAAAAAAAAAAAAGAAAAAAAAAAAGAAATCAGGGCATAGGGCTCTTAAAAGTAAATATGGATTACTTGAAATATGTTGAATTCTACAGCAAAATATAATGTGTTTGGCATAGAAAGGCCCATCATTATTGTAAAAAGTTGATTCAATGCACATAATTTAACCTTTTTTTTAAATGACGTTTCAAGCTAGTCTATTAACATCAGCTGTCTGGAACAAAATTACAAACATACAGAACATCACAATCATCGTCATTGTTATAATTATGTGCAATGAAGTCAATGTTGCTGCTTTGTGTTAAAACGTGTCTAAACGAAGGCATGCCTTTGTCTTTTTTAAGCTGTGGTGACCACTCTGGGTAGAAACCACAGTTGAATAGAAGGAGACTGTGGTTCGTCTGCCCCGATCTGCTCTTTGCTTCCAGTTCATTCTGGACACTCCTGTGTATCCAGGCCAACTGTTGCAAAAAAACACCCACCAACAAAAATAGACTGCAAAGAGATATAATCATAAATCTAACTGCGTAGCTGAAAGGGACAAACAGACTTCACATTTAAAGGACTTTCAAGTCATTTTATTGTGTTTCTTGTACAAAGAATTTCACAAAAATATTAAGAAACTGTCGCAGACACCACTGACGCCATAAAGCATAGGATATCACATGACCAGAACAGTGCCACAGAGAGGAAGAGAAAGGGACAGAGAGGAAAAGAGAAGATAGTAAACACTCTCTGAACTCTCAAGACGTTTTTTAGAGAGCTACGTCCACCTCTTTTTAAAAAATTCACTTTACCACCATGAGCAAGCACTGGCAACACAAAAGCTCTCCCTCAACTGAAGGGCTTTACAGCTCCTTAGGGTGCTGGCAGTTTGGGAAATACTGTCTTGTGATGTTTGTGAGAGAATAACTTCTCAGAGGGGCATTGTTCATTTATCACTCTGGGGTGACCACACGAATGCACAAACTAATGCCCGGCCAAGGCGAGACCTTAAAGTCCAGGTCCGTCTCCTGGCGATTGCCACGCTGCCCTACGATTTAAACTGTACATCGCTCATGTGAATAAACTAGATTGCAGTGTTACACAGCTACAGAGACTGTGATTTGATTGTTATTTTTGCCGCAAATGTAAAACAAATAAGATTTTAATCCTGGACTTTGTCACATATCTTTCTTTTTATAGTACAGACACTCTTTTGGGCATTTATCCTCTCTATTTGCAGTAGATGAAAGTATAAAAATATACACAATGTTTACAAAATAAAGTCAACCTGGCTTTCACTGTACATTTTATCTGTTGGGTGAACGCTGCTTTTTCTGTAGTCGGAGCAAGGTTTCCATGACAAAACCTAAATTCAGTCTTTGAGAGAAAACAGGACCTAAGTGGGAGCAGGATCCCACAACCTGGGAAACATTCAACAAGAGAAGAAAAGTCAGAGGTGAGCGGATAAGCTCCCTTCTTTCCTCGCGAGCTCAATCCTGAACAGGAGAGATGAAAACGTCAAGGAGGACACTGTGGTGAAGCACATCCATCTTTATGTAAAGGCGCCTTTTTGTAACACATTCACCTTAGTCCTCTCTGATTATTTTACAACTTTAAATAAATATGCCGAGAACTACAAGAACAGCTGAGGGGGGGGGGGGGGGGGAAACAAAATACTACCTCACTCTCTAAAACTGAGTGTGCACATCCTGTGGTTTCCAAGGCATCTCGTATGCAGTCATACAACATGCCTGGTGTGCTGTCATCAAAGTCAGACTCGATGAAGATTTATTTTCGGCAAAGTGTGCCGCCTGACCTGTCAAACAGTAAATGGCAGTTGTCTCGATTAATATGCACCTTTAAGTCCCAGCAGAGGCCATTTCAACATCTTACATCCTGTGTAATGATGTTAAGGGCACATACAGTCCTGGCAGGTGCACATATCCTGCATATCAATGTAGAAAGGTCCCGATAAACATTATTCTTCTTTATCTTTGGCCACCTGCTTAGTGAGTCATGTCAGACTCGGGCGGCTGAGCCCCCGCCGCCTTTTCTTCCGCAGACTCTGAGGTCACTCTCTGCTCCTCTGTTGTCATGTCTTGGTTGCTGTCTTGTGTTTTGGTTTCTTTCTCTTGGACCTCCTCCTCCTCATCTTCGTCCTCCGGCTGGGCTTCGTCCATGGCTGTCTCGGATAGGTTTTTCTTGGCCTTACTGGCACTTTCTTCTTGAGACTTGAGCACACTGCACAGTTCCATCTCGTGGATCTCCACGTCGAACGGGGCGGCGGGAGGCACGGAGGGTGGAGACTTGCAGCCTGTGCAGCCCTGGAAAGCATAAAGAAACGAATGATCTCCCGTTGTTTCTACATGTTGGGTGTATTTACTCATGTTAGCTGTCAAAGTCTCAACAGAATTTCGGGGATGGGCGCAGTGTACTCACAGAGATGTTGATGGCTCGGGGCAGACGTCCTGTGCGGATCCAAGGGTGCACCTGGCTGAGCTCCCTCTTCTGCTCCTCTGTGAAGCGAGGCTGTTGTTTCTGCATATTCCTGAGGGCCTCACGATCCTCACGCAGCACCGTCTCCATGTCTCTGTTATACAAGCACAAGGAAGGTGGGTCACTGTAAACCTGCTGTCTTTTCTTGACAGTCAGCTAGTTTTGTCAGAATATGCCTTGACTGGCAGCTGGTGCATGCTGGATGGCAGGTATGAACATGGTAGCTCTGGTCCGAGGTTCTTTAATTAGGCCTATTTTTTTCTGTTTTGTATAAATTCTCAAGAGATTGTTCATTTTATAAACTGAAGCTTGTTGTTGACGCCCAACTTCTGTGATTTAATGAGCAGAAATTGAGAATCTACAATAAACAGATGGCTGTTACACCAACAAAAAGGCTATTATTATTATTATTATTATTATTATTATTATTATTATTATTATTATTATTATTATTATTATTATTATAATTGCTGATGTAATAACACAACACATTAATTTCATGGGGCCATTTCCTGCAACATACACACAGTAGTAGTGTGACATCACAGTTCAATATTCATTTTCAAGAGTGCAAGATCAAATTAAGATCATCAAATTTTGTATTTGTATATTTTCAAAATTCTGGTACTTATTTTAAACTTTAATACTAGTTTTTAATTAGCAAAGTACAGTGTAACATTGGCCAAGTGTATTCAAGCATTAAAAAATAAACCGTACCTCTTAACAAAAAACAAAACAAATAAAAGAAACAGCTCTCTGTCTAATAAGTGAGACTATTAAGTAACAATAAGTCTACTGCTGTGTTGTTTGGATACATTTTGCCCCGTGTCTTACCTGACAGGCAGTTGATATGTCATCATGACCTTGTCATCTGTGTTGGCCATGAGCAGCCAGATGGGGTCCTGGAGGACGCACTTGATAAACTGCTCCTCACCTCCGTCTCCCCCGGTGCTGCTGCTGCCCCCTGCTGGCTGTTTGCGGGAATGGTCGTTCTCCAGCGAGTCAATACTACCAAAGTATTTGCTGGTGTGGCTGCCCTGGCTGCTGCCTGAATGGACACAAAGAAGTGAAAGGAAAGATTTGATTATGAGAGATTTTTTTTTGTAATTAGTCATTTTGATGCTGAGTCTGTTTGGGCAATGTGTGCACCAAAACATGAATTTTGCAAACAATATTGAACAATCACATTTACATAGATTTTATGCATTTAAAGCAATGTTTAAGTGAAGGAAATTAAGGTTTGATTTGTCTGTATTTATAACAAGAAATAGAAGGTGATTTCTTTCTAGTAAATTTGTATTTTGACACTTATTACCTAACTTCACATGGCCAAAAAAACATTTAATTTCACTACTTGAAAGAACAAAATTCCATTGAGGATGGACTGAAAGTCATTAGTCTACGTACTGGTGCCGCTGGTACCAGAGGAGCTGCAGCCATTGGAGCCGGAACCAGAACCCGAGGACCTCGTGCCTGAGGATCCTGATCCAGAAGCAGCGGAGCCAGTGCCTGAGCGGGAGTCTTCCTGCAGCAACATATCCAGCAAGTCGCTGGACGTGGACATGGCATCCTGGTTGGACTCATTAGTTTCACCCTAATGGAGAAAAGAGATATATGGCATACAAAAAATGTTAAAGGCTGTAAATTTTAGATAGATAGCCAAGGCATCAAATACCTTCTTGACAGATAACTGTCTAAGGGAAAATCTTTCACCAAAAGGGTTATTTCTATTACAACTCCTCCTATCCTCGACTGACGCAATTGTAGATAGATTTGGATTTTCGAACAGGTGACCAGAAGGAATAAAATGACTATTAAACATGTCACAGATTTGTTCTTTTTTTCTGAGACAAGGACAAAATCTAGAGAAAGGTGCTTGACTATCGACAAAATAACATGACTTAGCATTTCAATCAGCCCTGCCCACATTTGTTTCTCAACTGTCTAAAGATCTGCCAATCCATAGAGGACTTTGAGCCTTGTACTTTTGCTCTTGCAACATCCCTTAACTTTAACACCTCTGAGATTTCAGGTGCAAACCAAGGATTCAATCTATTTTTACCCTGTATTTCTTAAAAGGGAGTCATATTTATTTGCTAAGGAGTTAAAAACATCTGTGAAATGGCTCAGGGCTGACTCAGGGTCAGGAATAGCACATAACCTTGTGATATCACTGAGAAATAAATCACAAGGAAAAGTCTGCTCAGCAAAATGTTGTAGTCTCTTTATAATAATATGTGGTGGAACCTTTCTTGTCTGGAATCTGTAATGCAGAAAATTGGACAATGATCACTTAAGTCCACTATTGGCTGTGAATTTATGTAGTTTGTTCATTAGGATTATATCTATCAGGGTCGACTTTTCTGGATTTCTGGTGTCTGGCCAAGTAGGTGAAGAAATGAGCATCTTTATTTTTAATCAGACAACCAGGTTTCTGTTAGAATTCAAATATCTGGACTGGTTTGTTGGACTCAGATTCTAATGGGGTCCAGTTTTGGTACCAAGCTTCTCACTTTCATGTGGATTAATCCAAGAGCTCTGCAGTTCAGGAAGTCCAGAGGGGTATCAACTAAAATTGGATTAGTATTCTCATTTCTCAAGCGAGGTCCTTGGTCGTAAAATGAGTCACAGGAAATTAACTTATAATTGCCAGTATTTACACCATTATGACCATGCCACTGACAAGTGGTGACGCCAACACTAAGGATGAAATGAGACCGAAAACAGGATGTGATGACATTGCATGTACTACTGACTAAGCTGTTAGTGTTTTCTTATAGTCAGTGGGTAAGAGAAGCTTTACAGGATTGCAAGGTCAATTAGTGTTTGTTGATAAAAGACCTGAGCCTTCCTGAAGGAAGGAGGCCATCTGGTTTAAAATTTAAATTCTTCCTTTAGCATTTTTAATCATGTACAATAGCTATGAAAACATTACATCATATCCTGAGCATCTGTGAACTTACATTCTCATTCTCCTTGGAGTTATCATCAGAGCTCCTCTGATTGGGTGAGCTCTGTCCCCCGGCTGCACCACCCTGCACAGAAGGTGGGGCTTGCTGTGAAGCAGCCAGGGCCGTGGCGACCTCTAACCGGTTGCTGGGAGACTCCTCCAGCTGCAACAAGTTGAGAGGGGAGGAGCATCGGGACTGGAAGAGGGGGGACTCTGCCCCCTCGCGGTCAGCAGGTGTCTGACTGTAGGACTGGGGGGTGCTGCTACGAGACGGGGCACCCATGCCTGGAATGGACATTGGGTTGGAAACAGCAGTGGGGACAACGGCTGGGGTGGCGCCAGGGTAAGTAAAGTTAGGATTGTAGAAGTGTCCGGGGTTGGCGCCTGGCTGAGAAATGGGCGCTCCCATCTGGGGGAACATGTAGTTGGGCAGAACGAGGGCCATCATGGGAGGCACCATCTGGGTAGGTGGGAAACGTGATGGATCTGGGACAGGTAAGGGCTGCGTGAGCGGTGGGTAGACGGGGTAGATCGGAAGCATACCGGGAGCGAAAGGGGGAGCGGGAATGCTGGCCTGGGAGCACACAGACGGCCAGGAGGAGGAGCTAGTGGGGGGTCCGAGAGGCATGTTGAGGGGCCCTGGAGGCATGTTGAGGGGTCCGGGAGCTGTGCCGTGTCTGGGGTCTCTGCGGCCCCCGTTTAGGCCCAGGGAACTGTGCTGGTCAGATGACTCCTGGTGCTTGAGCCTCTTACCCCCACGACCACGTCTGTGGCCGGAGGTGCCTCCTGCAGCTGGGTAGTCGCGAGAACAACGCACACCTGAGAAAAACACGGAGACAATGAGTTAAGCTAAACAACAAGGATTTTAGAGTTAAACAGCAATAATTTTGCTTCTGTCATATCCATAGTTTCAAGACCTACATAAAAAACTAGATCAATGAGGGCCCCATTAAGATAAATCATGGTGAACTGCAAAAACATTTAGTCATCATTCTGTTGCAGAATACACTCTGGTCTCTTGCAGGTCATATTATCCCTGAACCATTTTGTTATCAATTAGACTATTTATTATTTTTGCAATAACTGATTAATCATTTTAATCTAGAAAATGTGAAGTACTACAAGTGATTCGTCTTCAAATTGCATGTTGACCGACAGTCCAAAACCCAAAGATACTGACCTCTATGTATTAAGCTGATTGACTTGTCATGAAAGTTGTTCTGATTATTAAATATATTGTACAAATGATAAACCACTATATGAAAGCCTCTCTACTTGTGCATATTTATAAACTCTGCTTTCACACGTGCATATACAGTACTGTGTGTGTGTGTGTGTGTGTGTGTGTGTGTGTGTTTGACTGGTGAGAGTAGTGTGCCCCTACCTCGTGACAGAGGGTTGGCAGCTTGTGTGTGGCAGCGCACAGTCGAAGACGCCGTCTGATCAAACACGCGCAGCTTGCTGAGGTCCTTAAAGCGGTGGAGGAACGCCTGCTCCTCCTGCTGGGTGTGGGCGGAGAGTACCTCCTTTGTCAGACCCCGCCGGCCTCCACCTCCTCCTCCTGCTGCTGCTCCTCCACTTCCACTTCTCCAGCTGTCCCTCTCCGGTTGAGTGGCTTGAGAGTGTGGGGGCGGAGGAGGAGGAGGGGGAGGGGGAGGAAGAGGAGGAGGAGGAGAAGGAGGGGTAATGGAGGTGTTAGTGGGAGGCGTCAGGCCTCTGGCGGGAGGAGTTGGAGTAGTGATAGGCGGAGCAAGTGTAGGAGTGGTAGGAGCCTCCTCCATGACGATGTCTGTGATTAAGAAGAAGCATGTTGGGGTATTAGAGGAAATCAATGTTGTTGGAACAGCATAGAACAGGGAAAAAAAAGTGTAAACAGTAGAAAAACATGTTAAGGCTCAACTGCAAAAGAGATGACAGCCATAATATTTCTGGAAAGAAACAAAGGCAGAAATCAGATTATGTGTGTGGGGCTACAGGTTACTACAAGTTCATTTTTCAAGACTTTGAAAGCAATAAATCCTCTTTTAGGCAGATTTAAAAAGCCAGAGAGGTAAAATCAGAAAACAGTAGATTACAATATAAAGGGTGTGTAACAACATAAAAAGGATGGGTACAAAGAAAAATCTAAAACTTTAGCCAATTAAACCATATTGAAGGCCATTAAATTCAAGATGGTGCAGGAACAAGTATTCAGATAAATCAAAGTCCTGCATTCAAAATGTTAAAAGTACAGAAGTATTAGCAATAAAATACTAGTAGTAGTAGTCATTATGCAGAATGGCCCCTGTTAGTGTTACATTATCAGATTATTGGATCATTATTATTGATGGGTTCTTATTGACACATGAATATGTAAGTGGTACTTCAATGCTGTGGTTAGTCAAGGTAGAGCTAATTTGAACTGCTTCATATACCGTTGGGTAGCAACATTTTATAAACTGATGTTTGTTGCCCAATATTTCCCTCTGTTATGTAGTGGAGCAGAAGTATAAAGTGGCATAAGATTGAAATACTCAAGTACAGTACAAGTACCTCAAAATTGTACTTAACTACAGTACTTGAGTAAATGTGCGTGGTTACTTTCCGCCACTGAGGCGGTGTCAGTGTTGATGATTCCCACCTGACTCAGGAGGCTTCTTGTCTCCCACATGCACAATGGTGCTGCTGAAGCTACACTGGGAAGTGACTGAAGCTACACTCTCTGCCTTGGTGGCCATGGTCAGTGGTGGCAGAGGGGGAGGCTCCCCTACCAGGCTAACTGAACCGCCTGTAGAAGCAAAAAACCCCAAAAGGTCTCCTGTGATACACATCAAGAACGCTGCACACAACTTCAGCACAGAGAAATACAATCCAACAACAAAAAAAATGAGGATTTTTTTTTTGTTAGCAAGTACATACAGAAAAACAAACAAAGCTTAAACACTGTCATAATATAAACTTAAAGCAGAGTGCAGCCCCTTTCACACATGCTATCTATCCCTGAAATGTTCAGGAATATTTCCTGCATGGAAATCTCTTCCGTCTCCAACCTCAAGACATAGTAACATTTCAGGGAAAATGCTTGTACTGTGTTGTGATAACATTGCAGGGACAGGCACATAAAGGGTTACATCCATCTCACAAAAGACGTTTTCGCGTGGAGCAAGTGAACCAATCACAAGACTCCACTGATGACTATTTGAATCTGCGACTTCTTTACGGTTGCCTTGCAAATGCTTTCACAGGTGATTTGATAACTAACAAGCAACACAAGTTCTTTTGTTTGCTTTTTTTTTTCAAGAAAACAGCTTTTCGCTAACCGTGTTCCTGAAAATAATGTCCACCGCTGCTTACACACACATCCGGCTGTGCCCTTTCTGCTACTGTTGAGTTTTATGGTGGTTGGCATCCATAAATGTAGCATTACCGCCATCTGCTGGACTGTCCCTTGCCCTATCTATTCAGGCATTGCCATGGCATGTGTGAAAAGGCACAACACGGAGATGTTTCTGAGTGTAGCTGCAGGTGTAAATAGTGAATATCACCAGTGATGCCTGAAAGGTTATCCCAGTAATTAACTGGAACTATGTGTGAAAGAGGCTTTTAAAGACCTAAATTCTGTGATCCTTGTATAACTGTACATACATTTCTAAACCAGACTTGGACAATACAACAGGGACTTATTCTACTGTTAGGTTTTTGTCCACCCCCCTGAGCTACAATATTATCTACATAATAAATTACAAAACAACCCAAACTGGTTTGAAGACATAATTTAAAAATACCTTTGGTGTTTCCATTGGCTTCCTGCTGTTTGTCATCATCAGATGTGGAGGACGCAGTGCAGGAGGACGAGCCACATTTCCTTTTAACCGTGTTAGGAATGTTACAGCTCTCCAAGTACCTGGGTGGAGTCAAGAGTGTTGAATTAGCAAAATGAATAAAAAAGTGTATGGATTTAGGTTTTGACTACTTATATTCACACATACTTGAACGGTAAACACACCTTATGATGCTGTCCAGACAGTTGATCTGCTGGTATGAGTAGCCAGTGGGGGGCTCCTTCTGTACAAGCGGTGGAGGGACCAGGGCTTCGGGAGGTTTGGTCATATCAACTATCAGACCTCTGATTGGGTCACTGTTGATGGCTCGGAGGCTGGTTGTTGTGCCTGAATGATGAATAAAGAGATAGAGTAACAGAAAAGAAAACAGTAAGAACACAACTTATTTTACCCGAGATAAAAATCGACTTGTATATAAATATGAAATAACCAGGATGTCTGTTAACTGTCCTTTTTAACATTACCTGTGCTGGTGTTTTTTCTGGGTAGTGGCCGGTTACGGGACTCGATGAAGACCTGTTGCCCGTTAGTCTTGACCATGTGAACATCTTTGCAGATCTGCTGGAACGTCATCTGGAACAACCAAAGCGTCACACTCGGTTAACTAAAACATGGCATGGCTGTGAATCTAATCTGTCATTATCCTCATGTTGAATCAGCTGAATATCTGACAGTGTGTGTAACCATGAGAAAATGATCAATTATGTTGTGTTTTATGGAAAAAGTACATTTCTTATGATGTTGTTTGTCTCTCAATAGCCTATTTAAAAACTTCATTGGAGACTAAAACGTCAAACTACTGGTTGCTCAGACTCACGGGCTTGTGCAAAGCGACTGCGGCGGCAGCTTTATCCATGGCGGGGCCATTGCTGTCGCTGGAGGAGGCGGCTGAGGCACTGAGGTGCTGCTGGTGTGAGCGGCGAGAGCCTCGTGAGCCGCTGGACCCGAGCGAGCTGTAGCCCTGAGAGCCGCCGCTGTGCACGGGCTGCACCAGGAGCCGGTGGATCCGCTCGCTCAGCTGCACGATGTCCGGGGTGGTGACGCGACTCACGCAGCCCTGCGGTGCCGTGAACACGTCCTCATTCAGTGGGCTCCTGGAGACGGGGAGAACGGCAGAGGGCCACGAATTGTAATACTTTAAATATATATATATTTGAAACAGACTCCTTCTCTTCCTTTTGTATGCCTTTTTAAAATGCAGATATTTCTGACTGACTGTCCTGGTAGCATTACATATTTCTGACCAACAAATAATCTTACGTTCTGACTTTGTGGCGCCCAACAATAAACGCCACCTTCCGGCTCCAGGGGTTGACAAAGGAAGACCAGCTGGTGTCAATGGTCAGGTATTCCCCACTGCGGGCACACATCCTCAGCGGCGCATATTCAAACGGCTGCCCTGCAAACTGAAAGACTGAAGAGAAGACAACAAAACACACGTTATATGAGGGTGAGATCATGCATGATATCATTTATTTGGAAGATATTAAAATACTGTTCCATGAGTAACACTGACTTATAACATATTACATTAATGAATGAATCCATCTCCCCCATAAATGGAAGATGTGGAGCTCTGACTCAATAGTTTAACAAAATGGAAACATATAATACACAAGATAATGGAGAAATAAAAGAAAACAAATAATTGATAAGTATATAAGCTACGTGATTATTAATTATGTGCAGACAGAGCTCAAAAGGTCAATAGACTCACTTTTCTCGTGTATAGCCACCATGGTGGGCCTGTCTTCAGGGTGGATGTAGAGCAGGGTGGGGGTTCCCACCAAGTCTTGAGGCAGGTAGCCCAACAACGGCACTGCCCTGCACACACATCATATTAACACACCGTTAAAACAGCAAAAGTGGTTTTAATGAACAAGCTGTGCTAATATGAGGGCATGGGATTTTATTATTACACTTGGGTTGTACTCAACTGTAGCAAAAATGTTGACAAACGCAAAAGAAACACTGAATTAATTATCTAAATTCCAGGTAGTTTTCGTGTTATGCAACTGCCGTTGCTCTGACTGTCCCTCATCTGCTGCTATTCATCCATATGATCATCAGTTCCTCATTTCAAAAACACTATGGCCAGAAGGCAATGCAGGTGGGTAACTGACCTCTCGTCGACTTCCTGGAAAAGGCAGCTGGGAGTGTGACTGGTGGTGAAGATCCTCTTGTCTGGAGGGATCCGAGGAGCTGACGGGTACAGAGGGCACAGATACAACAGATGAAAAGCATGTTTCAGGGCACAGGATGAGTAGTAAAATGCGAGAAATAAGTAGTGAAAAAGTACGCATTCCGTATATATGCTAAGGGTTAATCTGCAATTCTGAAATGCATCCAATCATTTGGCATCTGTGCAATTATCCATATTCAGAGGAATATGGCATCCAAAACCTAATCAGTGAGACGCAGTCTGTTGCTTGTCACCTTTATGGTCCCACATGCAGAGATCATTTCAATTGCATTAGAGTTTTAAGTGTGCAGTATGACACCTTCTGTAGCTGTGATCCTTGGGTTAGCCTGACATAAGATTATGATTGCTTCACAGCCACAATAAAAACACTGTATGCAGTTTCATCATGTCTTTCCTCTGCTCAGTTCAAGACCAGAAGTAGCTCCAAATCACTTCCTTATATTGTAAAAAACCTGATATTGTACGTGCAATTTTTTTAAAGCTGAACCCTTACGGCATCATTTACATACCCTCGTATCCAGAGTGGACCTTCTCGGCGATGAGCAGGCAGCAGGGCTGTGCCTCAGAAGTGTCTGAATCTCTGATAGTGAGCTGGTAGGGTGTGAGGCGGAAGGGGTAGTAGCGCATCTCGCCGCCCTGCGTCCGGTCTGCGCTGATTCGACAGAACATGGACTTCTCCTGAGTGCAGTCAACTGGAGGAGAGGCTGGGGGGGGTGGAGGGGAGACAGAGTTGGAGAAAAAGTCAGCAAATAGTTTAAAGACGTTTGACATTCAATAACAATCAATATTTTGTGTTAGAAATAACAATAATCTGCCTCAGCTCACCAGAACCGATGCAGGACGCCCAGAGCGGCAGACGGCAGGGTGCCGTGCCGCTGTAGAAAGTGCTGACGTCCTGAGGCGCCAAAAGCTCCGAAAACATGGTCCCCTGGAGACACTCGGGCTTACAGCGCAGCACGGACGAGCCTTGGGGTGATACGTACACGACTTTCCCTGACAAGAATGACACGGCCATGGAGAATGTGTCCTGGAAAAAAAAACACAAGAGGAGAAGACGAGGTCAGGTCGGAGGAATTTAGTGAGACGTGCTTCAACTTCTCCAAAAACCTGCCGATGAGATCTTTTCTTTGGGGCACTGTTGTGTTTTGCAGCTCGATGACATCAATTTTTGTCGCTGAATTGAAGCAAGGTGAAGAGGGCTGTTTCTGTCGCTTTCCTTTCATTTAATTTTATATATGTGGTGTAAAAGAAAAAGTTATAAAACAATAATGTCCATGGCTCACAAACTGCAAAAAGTGTGAGGTACTATTAAAAAAATATTCACAAGTTTTATGAGACTTAAGTCCATGTAATCAGTATGTGAAAACCACCACTGCTTTAGAGTAGCTCTTCAGTGATATATAGTGAACTTACAGTGTTTTTGAGGGTGTATTCTGAGGTGATGTTGTCAAGCTCCTCAATTGTGAAGGCAGACAAGTCCAGACTGCAGCCGTGGCACTCCTCCACACTCCACTGGTGATAGTACTCCTTGTTGGCTGGAAAGGGGTCAGGGTGTGGATACAGGAATGGATGAAATTACATACTGAAGTGAACATTATGTACACAGAACAAGTAAACAAACACTCAGAGAAAAAAAAAAGGAGATCTATATACTGTATGTGTCACATATGCGCTGCCACTTTCTCAGACAGGGCTCACTTATTATTTAAAAACTACAGGAACACCCCCTCACCTCGGACTTGTCTGACACACTGGAGGGCGTATTTAAGTGCATTTAGAGTGCTGGAGTGGCCCTTGGACTTGCGCTCGGATGGCAGGCGGAGTTTCAGCTCCTTGATGGCCTTCATTAGCTCTTTCTGGGTCTGGACCCTTGCCGACTGGTCGCTGCTGCAGCCCGAGGTGGAGGGAGGGTCGCGCTCTGAGCTGGTCAACAGCAAGCTGTAGGCCAGGGAGCCGCTAGGAGGTGAGAGACTCTGGGAGTTGGAGCTGGGCGAGGAGAGACGAGAGAATGAGCTTCTGTATTGACACGTGCATGACTGACCAGAACAAATACAGTAATTTTCTGCATGTGTAAGTACTTTGAGTACCACACTTTATAATGTTATTATGACAGAGGAATTCAAAACAGCTGAATTCAATTCAACTGAGTGAACACTGTACAGCTCTATCAAATCAGATTTTACTGTTAAAGCGAGCAATATGTTACAACATGACATCTGTTTGGCGCAGGCAAAAACAGAATATCCCTTTAAGTCCAATCAAAGTAGAAGAGTAACTTCTCTTACCTCTTGTTGCTCTCCGTGGTTTCCAGCATCATGCCGGAGTCCTTGCCATTGGACGAGCTGTGGGAGCTGTGTACAGACTGACGCCCGCGTGAGCCGCTGTCCCTCTCCATCCCGCCTTCGCTCTCCCTCTCCCCGGAGTCGTTCCCGCTGGAGAGGCCGTCCATGTCGTCGGAGTTGAGGCCCCTTCGGTCGCTGGACATCCCTCCAGATCCCGACCCTCCGCTGGGAGAGGAGCCTCCTCCGACTCCACTTCCTTGCTCCTGAGTGCTGACATTGGCACTGGGCTGACCGCCGCTGCTGCTGCTGCTGCTGTTGCTGCTGCTGTTGCTGCTTTTTGGCGAGTTTAACCCTTCGGACACAGCTTCCTGGTCATTGTCTTTCTCGCCGGCCCTTGCCACTCGCCCCCGAGCGTTGCTGCTGGCCACTGATTTAGAGTTGTCATAACTCATACTAGAGTAGGATGAGGCTGGCAGAGCTTGATTTAAGGTGTCCGATGAGGCGAAAAAATAGGAACAACTGTAATTTAAGTGGGACTACTATGTACGTAGCGGTGAATCATGATGCTAGCTGATGTTGAAAGAACTAAGGAGAGAAAATCCATTGCTTCCTCTGAAGCTGCTAAATTAAAAAAAGTTTGGGGTTGTAAACCCCTCTGAGGGTTTTTTAAGTGCCGATTTTTATATGACCGTAAAAATCTCGCAAACGACCAAAAGGCAAAGGCTTCCTGTCCAAAAGAAAGTAATCTTTTAATGATCGTGAGAGAAAGTGTCACTCAAAATATTGCAGACGAGAGATGAATGTCTACTTATGAAACAGCCTTGGCATGTGTACTCCGACAGATGGGATGAGAGATTGTGAGGGAGAGTGAGAAAAACAGCTCTAGTGTGAGCGAAAAAGAGTCATTTTCACTGTGTGTCTGGTCTTCTCGTCTCTTCTGGGATGTGTTGCTCTAGGTGCTGAGGCCACCTAAGATGAGAGAGATGGACAGAGAAAGAGAAGCATTAATATTGGCTGGAGGATGACTAAAAGCTCGGTCTAGCCAGCATCTCCCAAGGACGACGGCTATGAAAAGAGAGGAAAAAAAAAAAAAAACAACAAAAGAAAATAAGCGCTTATCATCTGTTTATCCTACTGGCCTCCAAGCAAGATTCAAATATGGCCATGAAATGTTTTCACTGTCTCCTGGTGCTGGATGCATGTTTGTCAGAATACGAGTAGTTGTTAAGGGCCCAACTGTAAGCCTTTTACCCAGATTATCTGTCTTCACATCTTGATAACAGAATAACAATAATCTCTTGCGCCTATTTGCATGCAACAAATGCGTATGCATGCATCTCAATATAGAACAAGTGAACATGCGCTAATGCCTGAATTAAATAGGACATTTGTTAGTCGTCATAGCTTAACCCCATTTTACGCAGAGGACATTCAAAACAAACAGTACGCCAGGTGGAGAGAACAAAGCTCACCATCTGAGATCTGTTGTAAACTGGGCTTTGCTTCTGAATAGTATCACAAAGTATATATATGGCCACCACCTACGCAAGTAAAAGTCTAGTGCTATTTATTCCCTGGGCAAGTGAGACACCCCATAATCCTTTAAAACCCTGCAGACGCAACCAGAAGACGGCACAGGCTAGTCTTTAGTCGTCAATCCTTTCAATTTTATACACTCAGATGGCCCATAACCCCGCTTTACCCGCCTCTTTAGGTGTGCAGTGATGCTTTTGGTGCAGAATTTGGTCAGGACAGGTTTAGCTATGGCCCTGTACTGACAGTTCAGACATACATCAGCTTCCTGTCTTGACGCAACAACCCAATACGGCTGACTGGGCAGCTTCAGCGCAGCCACCAGCTGGAGACAGCTCATTAGACCTGACAAGAGGATAAGAGGTGCGGACAGCTGATGGCAAATGTTACTCATGACACAAAAAATAACTTTTAAAACGAACGCAAGGAGAAGAAGAAGTGGTGGACAATCGCAGGTATTCAATGAATTCATGTGACGCTGCCTCGTTGCGACTATAAGCTGCCCCTCTCGCCAAAGCGTGAAATGTTAATCAGCATTATGTCAGGTCAGATGGATGATGCACACTTGCACATGACAAACAGTGTGCGCTACGGCTGAACTGGGCGGGAGAAGGAGCAATTGTGATTTGTAAATATGCAAGCAGGGCGTGAGTGGGTGTCCAGGCAGGCTGGCATCCATGCATACTTCCACGGGTTGATTGCAAAGACACAAGGCGAGTGGGTGGAGGTGGTGCTGAACTGTGGCTACAGGCTACTACAATACCTGGATGTGGTGTCCTTGTCCACCCAACAACATGCTAAGCCAACTACAGTGGCCCTTTTGCTATTCAATACATTTTCTGTGCCGCTTCCCTTTCAATGTCACAAGGCACCCTGAGGGCAAATTTAGAGTTTTACCCAACATGCATGTCTTTGGACTGTAGATAGAAATCAGAACACCTGGATGAAACTCCCACAGACATGAGGGGATGATGCAAACGCCACACAGCGAGGCCCGAGTCAGCCGGCTCGACTTTGAACCAAAGATTGTGAGGTAACAGTGCTCACCGCTGAGCCACCGTGCCGCCCACCCTCTCAAATTATTCACAGGAAATGCACTCAGCAAGACCGATTTCTGATTATGCAAGATTTTGTCTGCCTTAGAGTGTGAAAGAATATGTAAAATGACTTTCAGACTATTAGATGATACATAACACCCTTTTTGAATATGCTTTAAAGTACATTTTTCAATTCGGCAACACGTGACTCACCAAGAAGCGATTTCCAAAAATAAATGATTACTTCTGTAACAGATCAGTCTTATCTCAAGTACCTCATTGTGTATTTTGGTAAAGGGAGATACTATGATAAATGTGTTTTGGTATGAACTGGTTGGAACGTTCAACTGGTGAAACAACTCCACGTGCACTGGAAGAGGCACTAACAGTGGAGGGCTTGCGGCTTAAGCGCCACAAAGATAGATGAACAAATAGCAATGACTAAATTAGAAAAGAGAACCAAAAACAGAATTTATGTCTACTGTCAAAATCCCATTCCTCTTCAAAAGCGGAAAAACACACTATGTACTGAGGCTAGATAAATCACATGCTCACATGAGCTGAGCAACAAAACTATCAACAAAGACATCACTGAATTTGGCAAAGTCATACAGCATTACAGCCAGTGAAATGCCACAGATCTGCTCACTATGATGATAATGAGGAAGAAGCGTTCATCTAATATAAAACACTGTATTTATGAAGCTTGGAACAATTCCAAACAAATAATTACAGTGTATTAATCAATAATAGGTCAGCTGATCACTGTCCAGGAGTACATGAATGACATGATCGAAAGTTATAACAGGAAGTAGGTCTATTATTATGTAATAAAGTGTACTATTATTACTATTAAAAGTACTTCACATGTACTGTTTAATAGCCAGTGGTTAAAGTCCATGTCAAGCACTAATAAATGTGTTCTGAGGTGGTCACACCACAGAAACATGTGTTATTAACCATCCAACCATATTTGACAGATTAAAAAATAGATAAATCGACAAGTATATAAAATTAGGTTTCAAAATCGTGGAAAAAAATAAGCAGTATTCTCTGCTCTGAAACGCTAGGGGGGGGGGGCGTGTCCGCTGAAGGCCCAATCCCGGGAGAGGTGCAGCTTGTCTCAAGTGTCAAATACCACTACAGCCTGAAAAATAGATGCTGTGTCTAGCAGCTTTATTGAACTTTATTGGACTTGTATAGCTTCCAGAATCCAATTCAGAGCCAGAGGACACTGACCTACCCAAGAATCAACTCTCACTCCTCTCAGTCTGCAACAGAGTGGTCTTTTTTTTTTTTTTTTTTTTTTTTTTTTTTAGCAATATGTATTACTGACTAGCATAATCTAGCCAAATAAAGTTAAGATATCAAAAAATAACAGAAGAAAACATATTTGGTCACTTTACCAGATAGTGTTATTTGTCTGTATAGCTAAACTAGCAGCCATCGTGTTTTTAGTTTTGTTGCATATTACCAAATATGTAGGTGCGAAAAAACCCCACCATTATAAATATTATTTAAACTACACTAAAGTAAATTTAACACATAGTGTCATTCAACTACTTCAACCTTTATGACTATGTGTGGATTGCTGAATGTCATCATTGCAACACACAAGCTGAGCAACACAAAATGCTTTTAAACTGTTCAGATACCTTAACTGTACATTTGTTCATAATGTAGAACTGACAACTCAAATGGTCTATCAAATCTTTAGTCATACTGTGAATTAAACTTTAATTAAACAGGTGCACCTTTGGAGAATGCAGGGCGATGCCAATTTGG
The DNA here is from genome assembly GCF_914725855.1 of Thunnus albacares. Taxonomy (NCBI): domain Eukaryota; kingdom Metazoa; phylum Chordata; class Actinopteri; order Scombriformes; family Scombridae; genus Thunnus; species Thunnus albacares. The sequence goes on along the minus strand of NC_058127.1, from coordinate 13,925,780 downwards.
CCGGACACACAAAAGCATAATATCCATCAGTCTTATGACCTTTCTAAAATGTAAGACTTATCAGCAAGAACAAACCTCTTCCATTAGCTAGAGATGACAGAAAAACAATGACATCTGGTTGATGCCACACACATAATGAACGTCATGGTAACTGTCAGCGTAACTGAACAGTGACAGACTTTATGAATATTGTAATGAGATGACAGGCCACGTTTTTTTTTTTCTTCTGTGTAAAAGTTCAAACACGAATTGGCTACAAAAAAAGGATTTCCTTTCATTGTTAAGAAGATAAAAAGTTTCCTTCAAGTTAAAAACAATTAAACTACAATCACATCAGTAGAATATGCGCTACAATAGACACCATACTCAGGTACATCAGATAAATAACAGTTACAGTCACTGTACTACAGCTTTCACACAAACATATTTTGAACTTATTCGACACTAGAAAGATGCTGCTTACACAGAATGACAGTCACCAACACCAACTGGCAACATTAAGACACTTCCCTACTGCAATGGAGGCTACAGATGGACGGCTGTCTGTGGGAAGCTGTGGCGTGGCTCCATGCGTGAACATGTGTCAACTTGTCCTCTCGGATGAAAGAAAACGCTCCGTACCGCTCCGTGACAAGACGCTGCGAGCTTTTAATATAATTCAAGCATATTTAAAGCGGTGCGGTTAAACTTCCCTCACCGGTATGAACATCCGTAGAGCGACTGCACGCCTCTCCTCACTGTCATTGTGTAGTGTGTTACGATGCTTGCACAGCACAGCACAGCAGTTCTGTCCCGCTTTGCTTTCCTGTGTACATTCGGCACGTGTACGCGGCTGTGTTTTCCGCAGGCCTTGCCGGCTTCTGATTGGCTGGCTCCCTCGACCAATGGGAGCGCACGCCCTCGCAGAGGCTGTACTGCCTGCGACATGGGGGCTCCAGCAATCACTGGTCTCAGCTCCGCCTCAGAGCTCCTCTTTTTTGAATATGCAACGTCATGGACAGATGCGCGATCTGATTCAGGATCAGTGTCTTTGGGCGGAGTGGGAACTGCACATTATGTACATGTATGAGACACGCGCTTTGTCTGAGTTAAAGAAACAAAAAGTACACCGTGGCCACATGATTTCCCAGCATAGTAGGAATGCCCGTACAAAAAAAAATGAAGTCAGTACTTTAAACAAAATCAACCTTTTATTGTATTTCTTTAGATAAAATATATAAGACTATATATTACACCATTTAAATAACTTGTGAAACAATATAATTTAGTCCTAATGTAATATTATTTATTGCAATTACTGTAAAAACTGAGTTTGTAAAATTAAAAGTTGAAGCAGAGAAGTGTTGGATGTCTCAGTGGGGGGAAAAAACCCCTGGTTACACAAAGTCCACCACGGTTGAGAGTTCAATTCCCACAGGGGTCATTCTAAACCACTGTTTCCCACCCATGCGGTCCAAAAACATTTGGAAAGTCTAAAAGAGCCTCATCGTAAATCATTTTATCCCATTCAAGTTAGGGGAGGGCTGGACTTGTCCCTGAGTGATAATGAAGCCCATCTGACCAGCTAGGAGGTGGGTCGGGCGTGCTTTGACCCGACTTTGGAGGTAGTCCACCTTGGGCGTGACCGGGCGCGTTTGAACCTGGCAAAAAATCAGCGCTGCATGGTTTGATTTGGTGCGGCCTAAGGTGCCAATGGAAAAAAGGTTAAACTTCTGACCCTTCATGACAAGAAGCATGAGCGGCTCAACAGAAAATGCTTCTTTTTTACTTCTGACTTTTTCACTTTAAGGACTTTTAAACAGTTTAAGAACAGATCAAATAAATATAGAGCAGTTGCAGGACTTTCTACAATGAAAAACTGTGAAAAGTGTGTTTATAATAACCCAGTTGGATCATTACTAATGCATGATAATGTGGTCCAGCGACAGTGTGAAGCAATAACAAAAATTGGTCAAAGTGTTGCAATCCCATTATTTGTTCCTCCTGGAATATAGTATCCTTTTCTGGGAACAGTTTGCTGAATTTTGACCTTATTTCCACACTGACATAATGCCCATAGTACACATATCTGCCAACTTTCCTTGTTTGACTTTATGTAGCTGTAGTAGCCTTGTTTAGTTCTCCGCCGAGGTATGAGACTCATTAGTTGATGTGCGTTGTTTTGCCTGACGTGACCCAACCACGCAAAAATAGTCCTTAATCAGTTGTTGTATGTCGTAATGACACGTGCAAATAAAAATTAAGAACTTTGCATGAGCCAAAACTCTATCTGGGACAACACAGATATCTTATGAATGTACCAGCAGCACAGACCGCACCTTCATCAAAATCTCTTTGATGGAGGAAATGTCCCACGCTCATTTCCTCTGTCTCTATCAACAAATCATGGCTTTCTCCATCATCTACGCCCACTACATTACATGCTTTTTTACCGACATGCTGATGTGTCGTATTCACAGTGTGTGGTGGAGGAGGAAGAGGAGGAGCATCTTTCTCTGTCTAGTATGATTACTGTAATAATGACAACACAATAAGACCATAAACTATAACCATACCTTACTTAAACCGGTAAAACTAGTGTGGATTTTTAAGCAATCCCTTCCATCGTATCAAATTGCATCTATCACTTTAACTGATCCTTAAATAACTGTTTATGCTTTTGCCTAATCCTCTCCTGTATCAAATCCTGTCCTCTTTCAATAGTAAATATATCAAGTTACTGACACATAATGCTCTTGAAAAGCCTTTTTCATGCGTACCTAAAACCCAAAGCCGAGCTTAAAGGTTCACTTAAGTTTACAAATCTGGTATAACACATAAGCTATTAATATCAGCCTCAATCCAGACTGAAATGATATTTATATTGCTCGACATTAGCTATCAAAAGTCAGATGTAAAAAAACAAAAACATGATCCACTATTTTAGAGGAAGCCAACTTTTCTATTCTAAGCGGGAGAAATGTGAAACATATTTAATAACATCTACGGTACATAAATCAGTTTCAATAATGAATGCAATCAGGGAAGCCTCCCAGCAAATCATATCCAAGTGTAACAGTCTTAATACACTTTCAACTGACGCTTTGAAACACTTAATAGCTCATTATCTTATTAAATCACAGTAGTAAGAGAATATTCGGACTTGGAGTTGTGCACATACTGGAGCTGAGCTGAACAAACTCTAGAACAAGTTGTAACTGGTGGAAAAAAAAAAAAAGAAAAGAAAGAGAAACTAAATGAGAAACAGTTCAACAGTCAGCAGATGACAGTTTACAGCAAAACCTGGGATTAATCATTTTTGAATTTGCAAGACAGCTCTCGTTAATCAGAACAAGTACCACCTCAGGCATTTTAAGAGCCACCGCTCAGCTATTTTCTGGCAGCCTGTGGTAAGTTAGGTGGCCCTGACTGTTTTATTGTTATCTGAGAACAATGAATACACAAACACACGCACACATACACTCCTCTGACTATCTATCTGCTCGCTCCAAATCTCTCTCCCTCTCTGTCCTTCTGTCTTAAGCTATTTGTTTTCACCATTTTCATGCAACTTAGTCCAACTAAACTACTTTGAAGTGGAACAGAGACTTAGTAGGAGACGCTGTGTGACTTTATGTGGCCGGTAGAGCTGCAACCATGAGTCGATTAATCGATCAGCTGCCAACTATTAAGTTCATCGCCAGCCAGTTTGGATGATTGATTAACTGTTTTGACTCAGTTTTTTTGAAGAAAAAATGTCTTAATTCTCTGATTCCAGCTTCTCAAATGTGAATATTTTCTGGTTTCTTTAGTCTTCTATGGCAGTTTTGTTTGTTTGTTTATTCAGATTCCCATTGGCCACAGTATTGCAGCAGTGACTACTCTTCCTGAGGTCCCTAAACAATACTTCAATAACAGAAATACGTCAATAAACATCCGTAACATTCATACTCACAATACATAACACACCCACTAAGACACACAACAACCGACACCAACTCAAAGCCTGTCTAAGCTCTGTATAATAATGTCATCTCTTAAATAACTGAGAAAAGAAATCACTTAGTAACTCATCCACTAAATCACAAATCAAAGTGAGATGGACAGCTCTCTACATCCAATCACATCTTCAAGAACAGAAAAAACAAAAAGTCATACTGTTCTACACTACTCCTTATGTAAACAAATACAATCTTAACTTGTTAGAACATGTTGTACTACTTAACCAAGACATAGGTGGCGCAATCAATTTTACTGCAGGTTTCACTGGCTTCACAACAAGCTTATCAAACCATCCTTACTTCCTCCTCATAACTCTCTTTTGTACCAATACTAACCATCTCAAAGTTAAATTTACATGATTTATTACTATTTATTCTGTCTTTTATTAATTTTATTGCTGAAATAATAACTTAAATAATTAGCAATATCCATTAGTTTAGTAAGAACTTTTCCATCTGCTTCCAAAACAATGGTGTTTTGCTTATTAACTCTTCTTCCCATTAATTCATTCCATATTTTTCTACTGTCTAATTTAGCATCCTTACTTCTATTTTGTAATTTTTTTTTTCGTTTTGTTCAATTTTGTTACATAATTCCTTAATTTACAATATTGTATTGCATGACCTGATTTGGTTGCCTCTGCCTTGGCTCACTGTCTTTGCACCATGTATTTTTCTTAACATTTCTCACAATTTGCTTTCTTACAGGGGCATGTTTGTCAATAATTGGCATTGACAAGTTAGTAAAAACATCTAAAGTCAAATCAGGATCTTCCTCCTGCAGAACTGTTGACCTGTCAACATTTCTTACTTCATCATAGTAATTATTTTCATTAAAATATTTAAACATCCTCTTAAAATGTTATTTTCTAAACTGAAAACAACATTTTTCACCATTTTCTGACATTTTAAGGACCAAACAACTTATCCATTAATCGAGAAAATAATCAACAGTTTGATTGATCATGAAAATAATTGTTAGTTGCAGCGCTAGTGGCCAGTAGAGACACAAACAAGACTCTTATTGCTGAAGCAGGAACACTGTGTTGCTGTTATTCTGCATCAGTGTTCAGACTAAGTACTGCTGGTGAGTCACTTGTTCTCACTTCTAAGTATCACTGTGCAGCAAAGTATTCTCTGCTGTTTCTCCAGCTGATTTGTTGAGTTTATGGTGTTCACTCACACTTCCCTCTGGGACTAACAGGTCACACAAGTGCAGGGAGGTTACTTTACACTTTCTTTCTTTTAATCCTCTATTTGCAACTTGACACATGCCTCTAAACTTTTTTGGGATGTTTAGGAGCTGCTAAGCTGCTCGCATAGGTAGTTACTAGGAAAGGAGATCTGCGAGAATAAGCTCCTGTAACCTGCAGAGTTTGATACTGAACATCTCTGCAGCTTCTATAGTCTGTTATTAATGGCCGTGTATTCAATACAATTAATAGGACATCTATAGTAAAGCATAAAGTCTGGTGAGAGCTACAGAGGTGGTTATGTGTACATTCTTATAAAAGGATCTACATTCATTGTGTTCACAAGTTGAACATGCATACGCCTTAAGTATAGCTCATTCATTACTAGATGTACTACGCAGGTCTTGCTATAGCTTAGTGATGAGGGATTTTTGTGCTGTGGGATCTGCGTGCAGCCTGTGTAGGTGATGTGTAGCAGCACAATGCATACACATGAGTGGTTTGTAACAACTGTCAATCACATGACATCATTTGATTGGCTAGAGGCATGCTTTCTGTACAAATAAATGCACTTATAAGTAGCACACAACTATGCTTATCCACAATTATACTATAGATCACAAGGAAAATACAGAATATGAAAGTAAAAGTCTATCCACAGAAAACAAGGCTTTAGTGATGTCTGTTCCTCCACCTAGAAAAACCAGCCTTCAACAATTAGGCCTCTAGTGGAGCAAAACTGGAAGTCCCTTTAAATCAGATGTACAGTTTACACCGATGTAATGACAATATATACATTAAACATTAAAGCTGTTGCTGCATTACAGCAAAATAACTACAAAACATCAGCAGTAGGGTGAAGATTGATCAGATTTTGCAAAATTGCAACTAATATTGTATTAACCCTTTACTGGTCCCAGAAGGCCAATAAGGAAAGATTTTTTTCTGTGTGTGCGAGGCAATCAATGCATGTCATAACAGTACATAAAAAAAGGGATTGCTGATAACAGACTCATGATCACGAGTTTGCTGCTGACAAAAGCAAAGGGTGGTTGCAATTAGTAAAAACTGACTATGTTTAACGTCACCGTTGGCAAGCAAGTACTGTATGGTACAGACCTATCACAGTGGGGCATTTCAGCCCTGATACCACATTGTGCAACGTCCCCCCCCCCCCCCCCTCACCCACCTAACACACACACACACACACACACACACACACACACACACACACAAATGACAAGATCACTTAATTTGCGAAAAATAGGTCTTGAAATTTGGATAGATGCCAACTAGGGGTCTCAGGGATCTCTCTTTCAGTGGTCGTGCCGGATTCTTCTTCTTACACATAAAAGGCTAAATCAGAATAGTTTCAAGTTTCATCCGTAAATTGTCAGCATTTTGAATAGCCTAAAGCTGATATTAAACAACATACTTTGGCTACAATATATGGCAGTTAAGTCAAATCATGTCTATATTTTGTACACTGGTATACTGATAGCATGCTAGCACGCTAACGTTAGCTATACAGCAACGGTCAAAAACACGACTAACTACAGCCCAAACCCCATCAGTTTACCTTAGATAGGCTTCAAAAACGACATCAATAGTTTAGATATTCCACGATGAAATGCGCACAGGTCTGAAGAAGTCTGAAGAAGACAGTATAAATCCTGGTAGCACTGACTGTCGCTCCTAGTCAGTCTATTCTCTCCAGACATATTTGCTCGCCCCCAACAGTAGTTTACACGCAGGAACACACGTGCAAGTGCATGGTCTGGCAAGTAATATTGAATACGCCGCTCTGATTGGACGGCAGGAGACATTGACCCCGCCTCAGGCCCGCCCCGAACGGTTTTCATTGGCTGAGAGGGGCGGGGCGAGCTGCACGGGGGCTTGGTAGTCACGTTGCTGAGTGTCTGGTCCTGAGTTCAGTTCTAAACACACTGGGACATGAGAGGGCGTCGTCCGCGCGCACACTCCATGTACCCTGCTTGGCTTGACCGTAATACCAATATTAACGTCGCAATGATAGTTTGTTGTTGGTGTTGGTGGGTAATGTTATTCTATTTTCGCAGAGGCCAAATTCTACCTACATACATGTATTTAAACACGATAAGGGTATGAAAACAGGGCTTTTATCCCACAACATTTGTCTACAACTGTTGTATATAACATGGTGCGTTACATTAACGCAACTTTTCTTCCTCTTCTTCTTCTTCTTCCTTCTTCTTCTTCTTCTTCTTCTTCTTATTGTTATTATTATTATTATTATTATTATTATTATCTTCAATTACACACTGCATATACTGTTTATTCCTGGTCAATATTTTGTACATTTCGTCTCATTCTCTTTCATTTAAAATTTAAACCTGTGGAATATATTTTACATTTTTATTGTAAGTTCTTTCTTTCTTTTTCGTTATTTAGGACTACTTAATTTTGTGTATATTTTTGACTGTTATGCACCACAACACCAAACACCTTGCATGTGCAAACCTACTTGGCAATAAACCTGATTCTTATAGTTATATATACTTTTTTTATTTACTTTAACTATTTTTTATTTACTAAGTTTACAAATGAATGTTATTCCATTTTCCATTAACTACTATAATTTTATAACTAATCATACATTTAGGTATCATGTTCTTCAAACATCACAGCTGAAGATTTATACAAAGTTATACATATCAGTTGGTTTTTGTCATGAGTTAACTGACAAAAATGATGACATTTACTTCCCCCTATATATAACACTGACCTTGCAAAATTATATGACGAGGTTACTGTGGACAATGCACATTTTGAAAAGTTACGTTTGTATCTATTGACCGACGCACAGAACAACACAGGGCTGTTTCTGCTGCGCTTTTGCCTTGTATTTATGGCAACGGGAAGGCCCCGGCATGCACATTTCAACGTGCTCTCTGTACTGTGACGTCATTTGTTCTCCTTGCCTTCGAAGGCACGCGGCAGGCGGGGTGGCTGTTGAGTGGCTGTAAACAGAGCAGATGTAGGGCAGTACGCGGGCACATGCCAATGTGTAATTGTATATTTCTACAATATTACACTTTAGTGTTTATTAGGAACAAATTTATTATAACATAATGCATTTTGACAAGAAAAAAATATATAATACAATACAAAATATTGATATATGATATAAAAGGCGTTTATGTCTCACTAGTTGGTTATTTTCGTTGATACGCAGCCTTTTATTGGTTGAGCGGCCATCTGGCCAAAGATCTGGTTCATGTGATTGGTTCCAGCTACTGGCAGGTGCTTGTGTCCGTTGCTGCAGACATTCAGACCAGTTCACTGTGCTGTCATGTTTACCACTTTGAGTAAACCTAATTCAAAGAAATTAGGTATGCTCTTTCAATTCAGCCACAATTTTGGAATAGGTGACAATGTGATATGTTTCAAACCATTCAGTGCAATACTGACATATGCTGCTCTGACTCAGGGAAAACCCTTATGCATGTTTTAAAAGTATATATCACATCCAAATGCTTTGAACAGTGGATGACATGCGAAAAATTAAAACTAATTCAAAATCCTTCCCTGACCATTGCACTAGTAATATGCTACTTACAAAGAAGTTACCTATTAGTCACAAAATCTAGAATCACATTCTTCATCCACTTGTTAGTGCATACAATTCAGTATGTAGGATGGATAAATGTCATACTTAACTTTGCACATACAAACATTTGCATTCTACAAGCAGTGTGATGTGGATCAGCCACTATAAGAATGGGATATTCAAACTACATGGATATGTCCAGTAGAGGGCAGCATTGCATACATTTGGTGCCATAGGAGGGAAAACACTGACATACTGGAGTAATATAATCAGTCTGTGTAATCACAACTGAAACTACTATTAGACTGACAAGAAGAAAACTATTCACATCATACTATAACGCTTTGTCTCTGTAGCATTTAAACAAGTGCTTAAAACTAGCTGTTGCTGAGCCATTTTTCTATCAAGTTCTTTAATTTTCTATCAAGTTCAACAATAAGCACCGTGGGTTTGCCCAATATTATCTTTCTTAGTCACCTGTTGGGCAGAATCTCATTTGTAATTGCTTATTCAAGTATTTTTTAATCCTTATTTGCTTCTCTCTGTGTCATTAGAAAAAATAACCTTTTCCATTGCTGACATTATGACATCATGGCAGTTAAATCACAGGTGTAACTATTAACATTAATGATGGATTTGTTCTGTAACAGTAAGACACTTGCTCATATTAATATTGCTGTTGTTACTTAGCATCATTAATTACAACTGTGCTTTTCCTACGTAAAGGTTTTATTATCTTTAATATCTAAGAACATACTGTATGGAGAATATTTCATGTCAAGAAAGCAGATGTGTATAGTAATGTTTTTGGTATGTATATTGATGGTTTTAATCAAATTTACAGTTGATCCGTTAATTTAAATTAAAGCCAGGTTATACAAGCAAGAGAATACAAACTTGTTTAATTTGTAGCTATAGTTTTATTTGAGTTTCACCTTAAATCATCTGGGCTCAACCTTACGGTGGTTAAGTATGCATTTTGGTTGATTTTCTGTTTGTGACGTTGGGGCAGATAATCTGTCCAATTAGTGATTAGCTGACCAGGTGCAAGTGCAATGAGAAAGAGAGCTAGACAGAAGGTTTTGTTTTATTTGTTCAAATATAATTATTAAAGTAAGAAACAACTGGAACTAGACAAGTGTATAAGAAATAGCATAAACAACAAGAAAGAAGTGCATCAACAAAGTGCTAAAAGGGTCAAGGGGCTCAATCGTTGAGTTGTTCACAGAAGAGTTTTCAGGTGAAAAATATTTTATTCACAACATAAAACAATGAAACAACAAAACATACAGTAAAACCACAGTACAAGCTTTAGGTTGGAGCCCCACCCACACCCATCACTCTCCAACAACTGCTTTTCAATTGAACTTGAATTTCATAAAGAAGATAATAAGTATGTTAAATAAGTACATGTAATAATAAATACAATTGTACTTACAACAACAACAAGAAATAACTTATTCAAAAATAACTTTTACATAATCCTGAGGGACATTGACGTGGCATTTTGAACAGGAAAAACAATCAAACTGACAAGATTTGCACACAAGAATTCAACAAAATACTGCAATAGTACTTCAAGTCATAGAACTTCAAATATGGATTCATACCAACATAAAGTGCAACAATAGTACCTCCAGTCCTAGTAGGAAGGATGATTATCACATTTATTCTGCCATTTTCAGAACACAACATTTCCTCAAGTAACTATTTCTGAAGTACAATGTTAAGGGTACTTTCATTTTATGTAACTGTTCTTCTACTCCACAACATTTCAGAGGAAAACATTGTACTTCTTACTCCACCTCATTTGACAGCTACAGTTTGCAGATTAAATAGGTTCATGAAAAATATACTGTATACTCTGAAGTGTTATAGATAAAAACACTGTATAAAGCAGTTAAAAAAAAGTACTCCAGCTCAACCAGCCGAAATGTAAAAATGCTGCTTACACGTTAATGTGTCAATAATACAATATATCCAATACTATAAAACTTTTACTTTTAATACTTAAGTTCATTTTGCTGATATTACTTCTGAACTTTTATCTAAGTAAAATTTTGTGTGCTGGACTTTTACTGGTAATGCAGTGTTTTTAAAGGTTGGTATTTCTACTTTTACGTAAATAAAGTATATAAGTACTTGTTATATATAAGTCACATAAATGAGATTGGTGTATAAGACATATTTAATGCATAAAGTACATTTATACTTCTTGATTTGAGTGTGTCAGTGTTTTAAAAAATATTTTCTTAACAGCAACAAAAATAAAAAATAAAAAGTTGTTTAAAGGCACTGGGCTGGCCCTTTCTTCTTCTTCTTCTTTGTGCTCCAACCATGAGACTTGCCTATTGCTGATAAGGCAAAACACACACATACATAAGTGAAGTGTTAGTTTGTTTTAACAATGCTATATTTTTCTTTCCTGCTCTATGAGAAAGTTGTTAAGAACATGACTGTCTATCAGCATCTTCAAAAAAGAAACCAACACATGAAATACACTTTTTTGGATATGAATAGAACTGTTCTCTTACCTGCTTTTCGTAGAACAGCATGTACACATGTTCTTCTTCTCTGGTGACAGACCGATGCACCGGTGGTCTTGCTGATTTGTGTGTCGTAATACGTAAGCCAACCAAACACTTACCAGAGTGAGCTGTAGAGCCCGAATGGCTCACAATGCTCACCAGGGAATAGAGCCATTGTCCAAAAAAAAAAAAGTTACCAACAATCAGCTACACACACAGATACATTTCATTTCACAGCACTTAGTGTATGTTTAACAGACTGATTTCTGTGTTTGTTTTCTTAAAATCTTTTGTTCTTGGGTCTAAGATCAGTTGATATCCAGAAAAAACATTTGTCATTGTGAGAAAAATAAGAAATGTTATTCACAATGTGATGAGGTCCACTTAAATATCAAATAAAGCTGTAAAACAAACAAAAAAAGTGTGCATTTCCTTTACTAAACATCCTCTTTACCTGTTTGGCGATGCTGGAGTCAGGATCCACCAACAGCTCCCTTAGTAGAACGATCAGGCTGTGCAGCTCCTCAAGGCTGAAGGAGCGGGTGAATCTGAATCTCTTTCACTGGAGGATCAGCACACCGTTGACAGAAATGAGATTGAGGAAGAAGAGACAGCAGGCGAAGATAGTAGACGGGAAATGGAGTGGAAGAAACCACTTAGTCTGACGTATTACTCACTTTGGCTCAAGAATGAGCACTACTGTGATGACTCCTCAGCACTTCACTCTCACTGGTACTCCAACTGGCTCTCCTGCAGCAGGGAACGGATGTGAGAAACATGTTTCAGTTTAAATCATTTATGGATGACATAAAAAAACACACACACACACTCAGACTTTTTCCCTGTTTATTGAACTAGACTGGGTGGAAGGACAGATAAGATATGTTGCAGATTATATTAAAGGACTACTTGAGATACTGTTACTCATTGCATTGGACCTTTGGCCAGACATTTTACTGCCTAGTTTGTCATACATGTGCTCAATTGGAAGAGCATACAGAATTGAAATGAAATCTGAAATACTTTCGCCTTCATCCAATTAAGAATGACTATGTTTGTTTTATGACCAGATTGTATTTCGGGCTGGTTTCTCTGAGTTGCCAGGTTTAATGCTTTTCATGCAATTCACACTCTAAGTGGTTATTCATCAGTTTTTGGATAATGGAACAGATCTGTTTTGGACTTTGAATTAACATTATCTTGCAGCCCACTTACCTTTTTGACTGTCATCTATGTATTCTGATTTGAACCTTGCTACAGTTTCTTTTAAAAAGCAGCAAGAACACTTTTTTCCACGTTGTTGGAGAAGTGGCAAAATTCAACCTTTGTGAACCCTCTGAAAAGAACGAAAGGGACGAGGAAAGGATGTAAGATGAGAGACGTGAGAGAGATGAGACCCACTTTAAATTACTTAAGGTTAACATTTAACAAATTAGTTGAAATAAAAGTTGGCCCTGTTATGGCTCCATCAATATTTCTATTTTGTGATGTTATGGTCGCCATCTTTGTTTAGTTGAAGGAAACAGGTTAAACGTCTACTTTACCGCACACCTGTGGATTTTATTTAAAATAATCAATACAGAAGTCTCAAATGTCAAAACTACAATGACTACATAAACTACAAGCATATGAAACAATCTGAACTACTGAAAACCGCATTTTTTAAGCAACGGCTAACGAAGACGGAAGTCTTACTACGTGACTCATCTTACTCAATCGACGGTGTATGTTTTCCCACCCGCATTCCGCGAAGACCCGCCCTCCTCTGTCTCTGATTGGCTAGTGCTCATTGTCTTCGTTGGTCAGATTGGTTAAATTTAGGCATGAGGCAAGAAAATCAAAGTCAGAGCCAATCAGAGACAGAGTAGGGGCGGGTCTTCACAGAATGCAGCGGGAAAAAGAATAACGCGCTGCTTTTTGAGGGATGGAGTGGGGGGTTCCCCTTTAAGAACAGGGCGTATCCGCTGTTTGAGAATCAGGAAACAACGTTGATGTTTGCGGTGTTTGTCCCTCCTTTTATCTTATTATAGTGACCACGGTTGGCGGTGACCACAGCGCCCAACGGCCGCCTGTCACTACTACACTACCAGCCCGCCGGCTCGCCGCTGTCCTACCCATCAATGGCCGATTCAGCCATCGTAACGCGTAAGTTTCCGAGCTTCTCCTCTTCTGCGTGGAAATTAGAAAAGGTGCAGCTTTAGTCAAGTGTCGTCGATATGTCACAGTTTCTCATCTCCTTTCTAGAAAAGCTTGATGTACATCCCGTAAGAAGCTAGTGTGTAAGTCATGGGGTCAACTGGAGGCAAAGTTTAGGGAGGATACTGGACACGTATCCAGGCGAACTCAAAGATACGATGCAGCTAATGTAAAGCGAAGGAAAAAGTGAGCATCCATTAAAGACTGTAATATAGAAGAAAATTGAAAGGCTGCTTTGAAAATATCATTGTGAACGTAATATTCACCACTTTACACGTTAGCCCCTCGTTATAGAGGCGTTGAATGACTAATGTTATCAAACCCTGAAAAAAACTTAATTTTAGTTTTCTCTAACTCGTACAGTGTACCGAGATGTATCGAAGGTACATTTACTAAAGTACTGTACTTAGGTACAAATTCGAGGTCCTTGTACTTTACTTGAGTATTTCCATTTTATGCAACTTTATACTTCCATTTCACTACATCTCAGAGGTATTTATTGTACTTTTTACTTCACTACATTTGTCTGACAGCTTTTCACATTGTACATTTTCATACCCTTCCTGTCTAGTGAAAGCCATGTATCTCTAAATTGTAAGGATTAAATGCTCCTTTCATGGGTTGAGAAAATTCTTCTACTTCTTAAGATAAATAAACTATTTAGCTGGAAAATGCATTCTCACAAAGCTGAAAACCTGACTGTTTTTTTCTGAGCTTGTTGACCTTTTAGAGATATGTGGTTCTCACAGGACAGCGACGCTACAAATATGATGCTCTTATTGATTATGATGCATTACTGTAGGTTAAACTAATCAACAGTATATAAAGTAGTTAGAATTAGCACAACCTCAAATAACTACAGCAGTAAAATGCACATTAATACAGCAGTAATATTGATCCAAAAACATGATATATAATTGGAAGACACTGACAGGGAGCATTTCCTGTGTAGTGTGTACTTTTACTTTTGATATTTTTAAGTAAATTTTGCTGATAATACATACTTTTACTTCAGTAGATTTTGAATGTAGGACTTTTACTTGTAGTGGAGTATTTTCACAGTGTGACAGTAGTACTTTTACTTAAGTAAAGGACCTGAATACTTCTTCCATCACCGCTGCAGAAATTAGGAGCATCAGCCCATCCCAGTTAATTTATTATAGCCCTAATAAAGCTTAAGTCAACATGAAGTTTTGTCTTAATGTAATAAAGAACTTTATATTCTGTATACTAGCTAGTTTCTCAAGGTCTGAGGTTTACATTTTAAGAATTGTCCTTAAAAAGTGCTGCAGTGCAAAAGTGCACTTTTCCCATGATCCCAATTTGTGTCATTTTCTGTATTAAACATTCAAAACCTAATCTGAAAACCTCATGACTTTGTTCAGAGGACAGACGTTAACTTTCTAGTTACTTGTTAAACCAATTTGGCACCACTATCTGTAAGATGATGGCAGTGAGGTTCAGTGATTTGCATTAAACCAGCAGCCAAAGGATACTCTATGACATTACAGTATAAGAAGTAACTATAATGTTTGAGAAGATACATTTTGGAGAACAGTGTCTGTCAAAAACACATTTAGGAACTGTATCAAGTATGTTATAAACTTTAAATTATATCTCCAAAATGTTGCTTTTAAGTACATAAATAAACTAAGTTCCAGGGTGTGTTTAGAGGAACACAGAAAATGTTTTGAATACAAAATGAAGTGTATATTTGAATAGGATCCTTGACTTGTTATTAATCAGACTTTTATTGACTTTTCTGGGTAAATATCTTGATGAATGCTTTACACAGCCCGTTGAAGCTCTTATAAAGAGTCTCTAGGACTATTTATGTGTCAAAGACGAGCACTATCGTCTTTACATCAAGGAATACTCAAGCTAGTGTTCTGCTTTTAGTACTCTTGCCAATGCCCGGCTTTTTGGTTTTCTTCATAATCTTTAAAAATTCTGGGTCTGTTTCCATTTTCCATGAAGAGTCATTGGGGGTCTGTAGCCCACAAAAGGCCAGGGCTGAATCTTCATGCTCATTCAATTAGACCTTGTTATCCCGTGTGTTGGTTTGGAATTAAAAATACATTAATGTAGTGTGTCTGTGTGTTTTCACCACCTCATGTAATGCTATCGCATACAGAGTGTGAACACACTTCTATTTGACACCCCCCCCCTAAGATAAATGTGAGGGGTCACGAGATAGGGAAGCCAAATATTTTTTCGATCTCCGAAATGATTAAAAATTAACGTACTTGTCTGGGAGCATTGTGTGGAATTGCATTTAAAGGGCATGTATAATGCACATTTCCAGGTCTATATATTCTGGGGCCCTACTGGAATATCTTTGCATTATTTACCGTTTTAGCTCTTGTCTCTTTGAGCCCCCCCTCCCGATGAGCCCACTCTGTTCTGATTGGTTAGCTTCTGGAAGCTGCATCTCGGCAAACTTGGTTCAGGAGGCTACGTAAACAAATAGTAGTAGTCGGATTTCACTTCTTTTTCTCATTCTTTACTTGAAATGGAAACTTCTTGAATACATTAGCACATGTTTGAGCTTACATCTGATCTGAAATATGCAATTGGACAATGTGAACAACCTGTTGCACAACCTTAGCAACAAAGACAACAGAAAGGACGGTCGTTGTTTGTGGGCGTGCACAAACAATCTTATGTCATTTGGATGAGGAAGTAGAGATAACATCGCAAACAAAGTGCTCAGAGCAAACTGAAGCCCATTCACATTCACCTCAACTTTTTTAACTTTGACCATGTTTAACTTAGACATCAGACATTATAAGAGTATACAAATAAGTGAAATGCACTATAAACATGATATGTCCCCTTTAAGAAGTATGCTGGGTGAAGATGAGCAGTTAATGCTGTCAGGAGATGTGGGAGTTTGGGGTAACTGCAACCTCCTCCCTGTCTATTTATCACATACTTGTAATTACCTCACAGCAGACATTTGTAGAAAGGAATTTGACCTGTTGGTGGGTGGTGCAATTTGGATGTTCAACACATCACATTTTTCCAGAAAGATATTTGCACTCGGGCTAAAGAGATCCAAAGCAAACAGGTATGGTCAGTAAGCAGGGAGCAAAATTAGCAGCAGCCACCAGTCGAATGCAGGTAAAATATTCCAGTGGCTTCACTCACCAGACAGAAAAACAATGGTAATCCATTGTGTGGTGGGTTAAATTTTTATGATGACTAGCCATTTAGTCAGTGGACAAAAAAGTTAATTTTGCACCCTGCTCTGAGTAAGTACCAGAAAGAGAAAGAAAAACCAACATAAAGTGTATTAATAAGGTGTTGCGTAACCACATGCTGCCAGAACAGCTTCATTGCGCCTTGACATTGATTCTACAAGTCTCTGGACTCTACTGGTGGGATGAACATAATTCTTCCAAGAGACATTCCCTCATTTGGTGTTTTGATGATGGTGGTGGAGAGCACTGTCTAACAAGCAGCCCAAAATCCCCTGTAGGTGTTCAATTGGGTTGAGACCTGGTGACTGTGAAGGCCATAGCATATGATTCACATCATTTTCTTACTCATCAAAGCATTCAGTGACTTCTCGTGCCCTATGGATGGTGGCCTTGTCATCCTGGAAGACGCCACTCCCATCAGGAGAGAAATGTTTCATCATAGGACAAAGGTGATCACTCAGAACAACTTTTTATTGATTTGCAGTGACTCTTTCTTCCGAGGGGACAAGTGGACCCAAACCATGCCAGCAAAATGCCCCCCACAGCATAACAGAGCCACCAGATCCCCTCACTGTAGGGGTCAAATATTCAGGCCTGTTCTGTTCTCTTGGGGAACGCCACATACGCACTGGTGAAGGATGACTCATCTGACCATATCACTTTTTCCACATCTCTGTAGACCAGTGTCAATGGTTTTTGTACCACTGAACTCTCAAATGTGCATTCATCTTTGTAATGAGAGGTTTATGCACTTCCCTGCTATAACATCTCTCCCTATGTAATTGTCAACTGACTGTTCTTGCTGACAGTCTAATCACATCCTGCATTGACATTCTCAGTCACCTGAGGAAGAGTTGCTCTTCTGTTTTTCCTTACATATCACATTAATGCACGAGCATCACGGTCATCTAATGTGCGCTGTCGACCACAACTTCCAACCCTATTTGCTGATGTCTTTCCCATAAATCTCTTGTTGTTCCTATTGATACACCAGCCAGTTGAGCTGTCTTTGTGACTGACGCTCCTGCCACAATAATAAACCCTCTTTCAATACCAATCAGATCTTTTCCTCTTGCCATCTTGATACAAAATCAGAATCAACTGGGCCTGCTCAGAATTTTTATACATGCAACAGAGCATGATTGGATGTTAATTGCTTAATTGTACCATGCAATGCACCTGTGTAGAGGCATTTGCATTTGTTATGTTTCTCCACTCATTTATTCAGGTTTTTCCATTAATTTGTCACCCGTCTGTAAGTAAATAAGTAAGTGAGTGAGTAAGCGAGTCTTAGATTTGCTTTTCTAGCTACATGTGATTTCCTGAATGCGGAAAGATTGGTAAGCCACAAACAGATGGGGCCTTTTTACGCCATTAGTATTCAGTGCAGAGTTATGGTGATAGATAAGCTTATAAAATAGGAAGTAGAGGTTATTGCTAGATTGCAACAACAGTGATCAGTGTGGAGAATTTGAACTGTTTCCATTTCCTTTCTCTCTCTTTCCTAAGATTAGGTAATGGAAGACAATAATGCAGCTGGTTAAGTGTCAGATGACAGATGACTGTTTATAGCGGAGAGGTCAGTTACTTATAAGAAAAGGTTAGCAGGCATTTCTGATTCCCTGTTTTAAAAGATTTTACTCAGACTGGTATTATTTTATCTAGATTTGGACTCTCAAATTATCTTGAATGTATCTGGAAACTGAAATAAAACTGGAAATATTATTTAGGTTAGTACACTCAGACATGCTTCCTGGTGTCATGAGGTTTTTGTGCTGATATCAGCAGAGAGGAATGTTAACATCCTCTTTTCCTAAACTGCACTTTGGAACTGCGTTTGTCTTTTGGGGTGATTTCCATGCACAGTATAGATCAATCTGGGTGATAACAAGAGTAGAGAGAAGTTCAAGATGCAGATGTTCCAGCACACACTAGCAGTGTTCAAGGAGAAGAGGTGGACAAGGGAAGACGGGGGGGAGGGGAAAGTGTGAACAGAAAAGGCAGAACAAACTGCTAAATTGTCAGACAGTTCAGGTTGTTGAGGTTATTTTGTTCTGAGCACAAATTATTGCCCCTCGAGATTGATTTTTACATCACTTTTGTGAAAGAGGCCGTTGCCGAAAAGACATTGATAACCTTCAAGCAGACAAAAGCGCTCCCAGGGTAAATCTTCATAAAAGTGCAGGAAATTAAACTCACAGAACGGTAATGCTGACCTATTCAGCCTGGGCTCAGCTCCAAAGAATGTTTCAATTGAAGGATTTGACACTGTAGACAGAAATACTTTTGCTCCTCCGGAGGGTGAACACCTTTTTATAAGAGAGAAAGGTATTGACCGTTTGGGTGACTTTATCATCGTTTGGAGGTCCTGTGCAGTTCTGAAATGGTTAAAGTATTCAGTTGGATTTGAGATGTAGATGATGCTGCTCACTGTAAAGACTTGATATATTTTCCTTGTAGGAATATGTTTCCCAGTAAGTATGCTTCTCAGTACTTGTTTGATTCTCCTGAATCTTAAAATCCTGAATCTATGAACATGCAAATATTGTTTCATTTCTGCTGTTGCATACTGGACCAGGATTGGCTTCCAAACTAGTTGTGATGTCACAAATCCTGCTTGTAGGTCCGTCCCTTAAAATATGATCTTCAGTGAGCTCAGAGAAACTTTCCACTGTCAGCAGATGAATGTGAAAACATCCTTCTAGTGTCAAACTACATGTACGTCATTCTGCACAGTGAAGCTCAAACATCCAACTGTAGGAACAAGAAGGAAAACATATTTTTGAGTGGAGGGAGACTTTAACCAATGTTTATCCCTCCCTCTGACGACCTGCATCATGGCACTCATCTTGGCATCAGTTGTGGTTGCTATGAGATTTGTGACGCAACTCTAAATCCTCCTCAAGGACTTTGCCAGTTGCTGTTCTCCAGTTCTTTTTAATGCTTTGAATACAATCCTTTAATTGGCCCATGATTAATTGTGAATCATTCAGAGAATCACATCCTCAACACATCCTGTCTTCGGAGGCGTGGGACCGTGCCAGGACAGCTTACTAGCGTGGTCGTCACCAGCGTCATCTCTAGATATAAGCACATGGACACAAAGCGGTCACAGGACGGTCACTGAGCAGACAATGGTCTTTATGAGTGTGCGCAGTCTGATGCACCAGGGAACTGGGACAATGGAAGGGCACACATGCCTGTATGCATCAGGAGGCTCATGGTTAGGTATGCAGATACACACTTAAACACCACAGTGCTGTAGTACATTTCAAACGGCATGAGGGTTTGATTTAATCTGGTAGTGATTGAGATTCTGTCCAAACCGTTACCTCCTATGTCAGTCGGTCTCTGTCTTTCGGCCTCTCGCTGACTCTCTCTGACTCTCTCCCTCACACACAGACACACACTTTTTTGAACAGGAAAACAGACAAAAGCCCGTTTGTGTGTTGTGCTGGAATGCCTCATGTGGTGCGCCAACAGCAGGAGCCAGGGGAGCTTTCGCCTATAGCTGACCACAGGTCACGGGCTACCCTTTGACCTACGACCTGGTCAGTTTCAAGACAGTTAGCCCAATATGTGGAACGTAATATAAGATCATTCAGTCGTGTAACTGGAAAGTCTGTGACAGAATTATGGCTTGAAATTCCCGAGATTTTTTAAGAACATGTAGAGCTGGAACTCAGTTAATTGATTAATCAATCAAAAGACAGTTAATCTTCAACTATTTTCATGAATTGAATTGAATTGAATTAGAATATCTTCGATGAATTGTTTCAGTCATTATTCAAGCAAAAATGCCAAATATTTGAGAGTTCCAGTGTTTAATCTACAGTGAGTCACTTGTTACAGCATGGAAACCTCCCAGGAAACCTTTTTAAGGGCTTTAAATAGTCTAACTTGAAACAGACTCAAGCTACCAATTATAGGCTACATTACAGTTTTTACAGCGACTGAAACAGCGATTCCAACTACTTCACTAAAACATATCTACTGGCAACTCTGCTGCCGTCGGAGGTTTGTCAGCACTAGAGCTGCAATGATTAGTCGATTAATCGATTAGTAGTCAACTATTAAATTAATCGCCAACTATGTTGATAATCGATTTAATCGTTTTGAGTCATTTTTAAGAGAAAAATGTCCAAATTCTCCGATTCCAGCTTCTCAAATGTAAACATTTTCTAGTTTCTTTAGTATTTTATGATAGTAAACTGAATATCTTTGAGTGTGGGCTGATGAGACAAAACAAGACATTTCAGGTTGCATCGTAGGCTTTGGGTAACAGTGATTTTATAGACCAAACAACTAATTGATTAATCGAGAAAATAATCAACAGATTAATAGATGATGAAAATAATCACTAGTTGCAGTCCCACATACATGATATTAAATGAAATACAAAGATGTTACTTTGGCTTCTAGGATGTTGTGATGGGC
This sequence comes from Thunnus albacares, assembly GCF_914725855.1. NCBI lineage: Eukaryota > Metazoa > Chordata > Actinopteri > Scombriformes > Scombridae > Thunnus > Thunnus albacares. Next base: position 13,904,654 of record NC_058127.1, on the reverse strand, counting down.
GTTTTCACTACTTTTTGACATTTCTTAGACTAAACGATTAATTGATCAATCAAGAAAATAACTGACAAATGAATCTGTAATGAAAATAACTGTCAGTTTCAGCTGTAAAACCTCTCCAAGCAGCCCTCCCAAGAGTCTTGTGGCACCCTAATGGGTCTAAAGTCCGGTGTGTGGGTGGGTGGGTGGGCAGATGGGAGTGGGAGAGCACAAGATAGAGTGGTAAGTTTATGGTGTTTGTGCTCTTTTTGTTGCAGTCAGTTACATGAAAAACAAATACAAATACTAACCCTGGTACATACAGACGCTCCCATAGTACTGTACTGTACTTCCCAGCTTTACACTGTATATCTCACATCTCACATCCACCTCTTACACCAAATGGGTCCGCAAATCTGTGAATGGAGGCGACCGCTTGCACCAGACTGAGCAGTTAGAGGGCAGAGACAGCAGCAGATTCATTTGATCCAGGAAGGGGAACATGAAATCTCTGTCATGCCGCAGCTCATAGCATTTAAATCCCCTCAGCTGCCCTGCCCGGGCCTCAAGCGAACCCTCAGACTCTCTGTTGATATCAGGTTACCATGAAGGGCGTTGTAATGACGATCCGTTTGTTTTGTTTTCTGCGTGTTGTGCCCACAATGAAGTATGACATTATTAAACTTTAGCTAATTAGAAGTATTACTGTGTACTGTGTGTTTATCTCTTTCGTCTTTCTCCCTCTCTGTCCTCCAGCGAGTCAGAATACAGTCCCTGGAAAAGACGGACGAGGAGGGGCCAACACAGACTACACCGCCTTTGTGCTGGTGCCGGTTTTTTTCCTCCTGGGCCTGCTAGGGGTGGTGATCTGCCACATACTGAAGAGGAAAGGCTATCGGTGCACCACCGAGGCCGAGGATGAGGGCGAGAAGGAGTGCGAAGAAGTAGAGAGGGATCTTGAGCTGGGCGGAGGTAAGGAAAGGGGAGGGGAGCGGAGGCAGTTTCAAACACTCTTTTGAAGTGTTGAAATGAATGTGACAGTGCAGACGTTTGGAAATTTGTCGCTGTCTGGTAGAAATCCTTTTCCTGTCTTTGTCCAATCATCTAAATCAGGGCTATTAAATTACAAATTAGGTCAGATTTTAAAACCAGGAAACGTAGATGGGTCAGACATTTTCAGCAACCTATTTAAAAACTTTTTTTTTTTTTTTTGGTTATGACAAAATTATAAACAAATGCAAATGAATGTAGTAAAAATAGCAATGTTTATTTTTAATTTTGGTCACGTATATCTGAGTCAGGTACATCACAAAGTGCAAAAACAGAAAAAATAACATACTCTCTCTCTCTACCAGTATCTACATGTACGTCCACTAAAAGTGCTTATTTTTGCCACTGACAGGCTCAGATTGTTATTGTAACTGTCTGACAACATTATTTAAAGGATCCATACAGAGGAATAAAGAACCAAGTCTCGCTCAAGGAGAAGTCTCGCTTGGAAATCTCATAAGAGTTTAGTCGTAGCAGGAAGACGGCTAAATATTCAGCCATGACAAACTCACTCACGTTCCCACCATTGTCTTCCTGCAACAACTCACTTTCCAGAACGAGACTTCTCCTCGAGCGAGACTCGGTCAGACACAATAACAAACAGACCGAATCAAGTGAAAGGTGAGGAAAAACATTTTATTTCTCTGTATGGTCCTTTCCATAATGTCATCAGACACTTATAATAACAATCTGAGCACTTTTAGCGGATGTACATCGACGGGGCGCGGTGGAGTGGGGCGGGTGCCTGTGATGTGTCAAAGTGGTGTTGCCATACCTAGCTGCTAGCTGTCCAAGATGGCGAACCCGCTTGCGCATATGTGACTCACATCCCTGATTGACTCAGATCCTGTAGTGACAGGCAGGAGAATAGGTGTCTCATGTTGGTTTTGTTTCCTGACTGCTTATGGATTTTAGACCATGGCTGCAGGGCTATAACTATTTAGGATACACAATAACATTGCAATTAACAAATATTTTTTATAAAGTAGTATTACAATTAAAATATTAAAATAGCCTCTGCGCCACCCAGATGTTGTTTCTGGGCGGGATATGGAATAGGCAGGATCTAAATAAACTCCTAGTGAAGTGTCCGACGGTATTCGGATTAGCTTCAAGTTTTTATTGCATCCACATTATGTACTTATTGTTTTTACAGCATCCATTATCAATATGCAGCATACACCCAAGATTACTGCTCAACATATTAAACCAAGTGGCAGGAGAAGAGAAATTAGTTTGACAGTTAAGAAACTGTAAACTGGTAAAACGCCTGAATTTCCAGATAACATTTTCGTATAGCCTCTGTCCTCTTGCGGCATTTTTTCCGTTGCATGGCTTTTTTCTTTAAAGAAAAGGCTTTACCGACACATGTCAGATTAGATAAGTTCATACAGGCCATGAGACTTTGTACTTAGCACCTTTTAGCAACTTTTACTGTTGCCTGTTGACTTAAATTAAATCATTAAAATGCAAATTGTAAGAGCCACATAGGCACATAGTGGTATTTAAACTGTTCATGTTGTAATCACATGTTATATATGTTTTAATAGTATTATTGAAGTTCATGCAGCGGTTTATTTACAGCTATCTAAGTATATTTTGAAGATTATTATAGGTGAACTTTGCTAAGGTTAAGTGCTGGAATGCAGGAACATATATGTTTGTTATATGTGACAGCTGATAGTTTTAATGCGCGTGGGATTAAAAAATGTGGCACTAAGATGTAGAACAAGTTATGATTAAAACAAGCTGTTGACCGTGTGTCATGTGTTTAATGTGTGTACATGAGATAGCGGGTAATAATGTGTTCGTTGCAGTTAGGAATACAGCATCAACTTGGTAATGGACCAGGCTTTATAAAGTTTTCCCTGCCTCCCGTGAACTTCTGAGTACATTGAGTTTTCACAGGAAAACTGGATTAAATTCAGTGGAAAACGATTCAAAACTAAATATACGCATGTATCATTAGGTTAAGATGATCACATGTTTTTTTTAAGTAAACTTTAAAGACACAACAAATGTCACTCACACACGTTCTGCTTAGCTTTTTCGCTTTTAACGCACATTAGCAGTATTTCAACCTCGTCTCATGAATTGAAAAATTCCACTCTGGTAAAACATTAACTAATATTCAACATCGAGCCACATTTTCCCCGCAGTCGTGATGCTGTTGCGTTACAGTCAGTGGAAAAATAAATGCAGAAGAAGCCGATTTCTTTAGCTGTGGATTCCAGATTAGTCACTTGCCTGAACAGGGTTTCCTATTTTCTTGTCATGCACATGTGATAGTGCAATTCAAGGTCAGCCATCAGGCAATAGAGTCACAAGATGCTCTCACCTGCCCTGTATTACTTACAGGCTTGTACTACATTCCTAAATCTAATGAGGTGGTGTGTGCCAGGTGCTGCACTGTAGGTGGGGACGGGTGATGATAAGAATAGACCTGATGTGAATGGCTCCTTTCTTTGCCTAAGACCAGGAGCTGTCACTGCTCCTCTATGCCGAAAGCAACAAACAAACATAAGAGAGAGATTATATAAGGAATAGACAATCATGCTGTGTATTTTGTGAAGTTATACACTTTAATGTTTGCACTGATGGAGGAATCTTCAGAAAACTTGTTTGTAAAATCAAGAAAATAAGACAAAAAGTGGTGATATTGACAGCAATTTGACCTTATCTTTGCCATATTCCTATATTAAAAAAAGGTGCCTGTCTTTTTAAGAAGTGGCAGCCAGTAGCAACCAGGAAGACATTTGGCATTCACATCCCTCATGTTCTGACTCAACTAGGGGTGTGTTAATCGAGGTGCAGCCAAAAAAAAAAAAAAAAAAAAATTCTGCAAAGAGCCTGTTTTAATTTCCCTCGGCTCTTCATGATAGCTGCAGATAATGCTTAATTGTTATTAGCATTGTGTGTGTGCGTGTGTGTGTGTGAGATGAAGAGTTTTCTGGTCGACACTGAACTTCACCGTGCAAGAAAGTGAAACCCAGTTTACTCCACTCTCTCTCTCTCTGTACCTGTCGTGCCACTTTTTTTTTTCTGGTATAGTACGTGTCATGACAAGACAAAAAGAGTGAAGAAGGGGAGGTTAGTGCTCTCTCCTCTAGCTTTAGCACTTCTTGTGTGCAGCTATGAAACTTCTGGCATCACTGTTTGCACTCGGGGTATGTCACTGGCATGAGAATTGGTTACGAAAGAGTGAACTGTTTACACTTTGCTGCCAAGTTTGAACAGAATCCGTGCTGAATGTTTCTCTCACTTATCTGTGATCATACACTAGAAACCTTTGTCAGTTTTCCTAACTGGCACATCAGGCCTCCACTATTTCCAATGTTGCCCAAATTGAATCTTGTTTATTATAACCCCATTTGTTAAGTGGAGGCATTAGGTGTTCTCATATTGGAAAAGGAGAGGAGTAAATCCGGTTTCTCTCGAGGAGTAAATGTGAGCTCGCTGCCAGAAGCAGCAACAATAGTTGTAAGTCCATTAGGGTTTTTTCCCCTTGCTGCCTTTGTGTTTCTCTGCGTGTGCCTTTTCTCAAAGAGCCCAACCCTTTCTCTATCACACATCGAAACAAAAGAGTACAGGGGGGAAAAAAAAAACATCGCTCCTGTGTTCTGACTGCACTCATTCAGTCGATTCAGTCCTCTCTGGTTTCACAATGATCAGGTTTCCAGTTTCTCTCTCTCTCTTTCTCTCATAACCTTCCAGCTGCTTGTGTCTTTTACAAGTTGTGAGCAGCACCCTTTAAAGTGAGCAGGTCTGTGAGATGTTACTATATATAGGCGATTATGACATACCGGGGTATTCCATCTAAATTGCTGAAAAAGTATTATGTTTATCAGAAGGGAGGGAAAAAAACACAGGAAGCAATCAACAGGAAACTCCAGGAAGTGCCTCACAGGGGTGTTTTCTATTTCTATTTGGTCCACAATGTTGAAGGTAGAAAGGTACCATATGATTGCATATTTTAGGGCTGCAACTAATGATTATTTGCGAATTATTTTCTCAATTATGTGTTTAGTGGATAGAAATGTTGAAAAATAGTGAAGAGATGGTGTTCACTGTTTCTCAGAGCCTTCAGTGATGTCTTCAGTTTGCTTGTTTTGTCTGACAAACAGTCCAAAATGTTAATATATTCAATTTATTGTCAAATATGACAGAGAAAAACACCAAATCATCACATTTAAAAATGTGGAATCAAAGAACATCTGGCATTTTTTGCTTGAAAAATGACTGAAACGATGAATAGATTATCAAAATAGTTTAATTTTCTTTTGATTGACTAATCGATTGAGTTCTGCCAGAATAGTCTAATAAGTTGTAACTGTAAAGCTGCCTTTAAGACTAAAACAAGAGGCTGCAGCTAAGATGCTAATGTCAGAATGCTAACATGCTCACAGTGACAATGCTAATACACTGATTTTTAGCATGTACAGTAGGGCCGCAACTAACAATTATCTTGATTATTGATTAATCTGTTAATTATTATTAAATCTTTGACCTGGTGGTGGCGCTAGATGAAAAGTGATGGGATCATATCTTCTTTATTATTATATTAATATCATATCAATGAAATGTTAAGCTCAGGTTTCAAGTAATAGAGGAACAGAGTAACCATGCATGGGTTTGCATTAAACCTCATCATTTGCATTCCTGCTCCAGCTAAACAGCCAAACCTAGGGGAGTCATGTCTTCAAGTTATGATATTAACAAGTGCTCTTAAATGAGGATTTATAAGAATCATGTTTAGCATTTAAGATGTCAGCAGTCTCTGGCTGTCGAGGCCCTCAGGCCATGCCCGAAGACTGTTTGCTGGCAGACTGGAGGTCGTCACCTTTTAGAAGTATATCTACACTCAGGATCTCAGGCTGTATAGTCGACTTCTCTTGTTTTGACTCTACTTCCCCGTCATGTTTAACTTTGCCGTCACATAATTTGTAATGGAAATATTTCTGTGTGTGTTTTTGTTTTTCCAGACCTGAATGACACCTTCAGTGACAACAACGACACAGTTGGACAGATTGTTCACTATATCATGAAAAATGAAGGTACGTACCTGACATATTAAACGACAAACAAACTAAATGTGCTTTTCCCACCTTTTAAAAACTGCTGATTACACCTAATACATGGCTGTCATAGATAGTTTTCATGACTATGCCGAGGCAGTAGATAAAGTAAAACATAACATTTCTTACATTTAATACTCAAGGCTTCCCAACATGTGACTTTCGAGGGGTTTTTACCACAAGTCAAGTCCAGCATTTATCAGCCCTCCTTCTGTGAAGTCACTCCACTATTGTTTTGTTATTGTCACACTATTCAGGAAGAAGGTGTGTATGTTCCTGTGTAACTGTGGTAGTGTACATGTGTTTGAGGGACTCTTCTGGGAAAGGTTTTGGCTCGTGAATGAGGATCTTCGTGGAGTTTCATCACAAATGGGCCACTGCAGACGAATTTAAAAGAAAGGTTTTACAATATGTTTGTTTGATTGTTGTTTCTCAGTCTCAGGAGTGGTTTAGTTATTAGTTGACTGTCTTATGCCCGTAAATTAAATAGCGTCATGACATTACTAACAAGCAATTTATCTAAGCTGCAAAAAAAAAAAAAAAAGTGGTAACAGGAGAGATAAGGCTACTATTGTGTCAAAATCAATTAGCTTGATTCATATTTACACTCATACCTGTCCTGAGAACTGGAGGTTATTTACCTCAGTGCTGATAAACCTCCCATGGCAGCGGAGTTTCTATTGAAATCTGAGAATGTAGCTTCTGTCTTGAGGTAAAAAGATAGAGGAGATATTTTAGCGAAGTAGAGGAATTGCTGTTTCAGTTGCTGTCAATACTGTAAAGTGTATAATGACACATTGATAGTCTGTAGCTTCAATCTGTTTCCATTTAGATCATTTCAGGCTCTTAAACAAGTGTTTTACTGTAGATTCTAGATTAAATTTGACTCATGACACAAGCTAAGCACTTAATTAACCAACTCTTCATGCTCAAATTGAAACACTTTCTGAAAATATATGAAAAATAACATCAAAGTAGTAGTATTACCCTAAAATTGTACTCACTGGCTAATCAGAACAGTCTATTATTTAGGATTTGTATCTGCAAATTTCCACTCCCTCATATCTGACACAAATGACTAACATGTGAAAAGAAAGCAACGTATTCGCCGTCCTTCCTCAGAGACTGGACATCATTGTCCAGTGTTGCAAGTAGATTTTTCCTTGTCCACCCTCAAGAGGTAAACTGTGAGGTGACTCATCAGTGCTCTCGTTGTAACAGTGTTTGTAGAGTTGGACAGACGGTGTTGTAAACCGTCCACTGCGACTCACGGTGTCACTATGTCTGGTGTGGGCTTCAGGATTGTATCAGCATTGCATTAATATTCTGACACATTTTCATATACGTACGGTAAATTCCCTGTTGACAACATCTCAGCCTCGCTCACCGAACTCTTGGCACATTTCATTGTGTATTAATAACTGGAACACAGGAAGTCATGTGTGATTTTTTTCCATTTCCAGCAGCAGCAGCAGCAGTTTCTGTAATTGTTTGTTTAACAGTTTGTGCGGTAAACAGAAGAAGAACTCAGCATGACTAGTAGTTTCCAGGGCTGAACAGACAGAGACTGCCATCTACAGATCATCCACAAATAAGGGCATCACGGCGCTGCCACATTCACACTCGTTGGAGGCAAACGTAGCATCATTACACAACAAACTTTAAAATTAAGTCCACCTGGAGGGTAAAATATTTAATCAAAAATGTTTCCAAGAATATAATACCTTTCACTTTTCTCTTCTCTACTAGAAAAGACATTTCTCAAAGATGACAGGAAGACGTTACAGCGCATCCATATTCAAAACACTACACACTGTGTCTTGTGGCTGTAAAGAAGCACTTCAGTTCTTGCAGATTAAAATCAAAACCATTAAGATTGAAAGCTGTCAAAATGTTCCTGCATTCAGGTTTCATCGTAGCTATAATACACTGGAAATGTCTGTGTGACGGCGCATTATTTATGCCGACCAGGTAGATGCAAAAATACAAGAAATTGAAGTCACTTTACAAATAGCTGTTCTCTTAAAACTGGCATTTAAGGTCACATTTTCCTTTTAAAGACACCAAACTTTTGCCAAAAACTAAAACCTTTTGTAATTTGATCTTCTTATGATGACAGTCTTGCATTTTTTCACCCCGTGCCACAGTAGCTTTGTGTAAACACTATAAAGTGACTGAAGCAAAAGGAAGTTCGTAATACTTAAAGGCTTAAAATAACCAGCAGTCACCAAGGAGGTTGTTGTAAAATACCCTGCGGTGTTCGGTGATACGAGGATGATCCAGGGTGATAAAGAGGTCAGTGGTTTGAGTCAGACGTCCTCGTACGTTTACACAGAATCAAAACATGCAACTCCTACGCGTTCACCTACATGTGAGTCATCTGGCTGTGTCTCAGCGCAGCTCGGTACATCTGCCCCGTTTCCCAAGGTATACACAGAGTCTCTCTATCAGTGCACACAGTGTGCTTTTATCTGCGTAAGCTTCTGCTCCTCCCGGTGAAGTCAGTGAATGCATCAGGGCCAGGCCTTAGGGAAAGCCGTCTCCGGGAGCAAATTATGTAAATCTATATCTGAGCTGTTGGCGCTGTGTTGATGCTACTTTGTACGTGAGCAGAAGTTGTTGTTCATGTGCAATATGAGAAAATCAAAACACGTTTATCTCCAAGGGCCAAACTCCTGACCTCTTATTAGTCAATAATAACATCGTTAGACAGAAATATAACTTTCCAGAATCATATTCTGGAGTTTTTTTTGACTTTTCACTTGTATGGCTCATTCCTTTGAGGTTGTTTTGCACCAGCAATTGTGTTCAGTGATTGCATGTGATGTGCCGTTTAATTGTGTTAAGGAGTTAATCTGTTGGAGCCATCTTTCAATAAACGCTGTGCTTTTGAAGTCACTGGAGCGTTCTCCTCGCTAATTCCCAACACCGCTTTTATCTCTCCCTCTCTCTCTTCCTTTCTTCTATGTGTAGTAATGTGCAACTTTCTCTCCCTCTCATTTTTTTTTTTTTTCCTCCAGCAAATTCGGACGCCCTGAAAGCCATGGTTCATGAAAACAGCATTGATTCTGACGGGTAAGTTCCCCCATCATGTGCCTGAACACCGACTAGAGCGGAGGTCGGCCACCAGATGGCGCCATAAGCCTCCTTGAAAGCCTGGTAGCCTCACTATGAAAGTGACTGGACAGAGAGTAGCCAGCAGGAAATGAACAGACAAGGCAATCAGGCCACATTTCTCTTCTGATACTTTTCCAGATTGGCGAGGTTTGATTGAGGGCAAGCAGCTGGGGGCCGTTCCTAAAATGCCACTGAGCCCCATGTTACTGTATTGTGGGATTATTAAAGCATATCAAGCACAGTTTTTTTTTGGCATGTTTCCTTATTGGATCCTAAGCCAGAATTCACAGTGTGACTCCACTTAATGGGGGGAGAGCTGGGCAAAGAAACTGTCAATATTTAAATTATAGACTCTTAATAAATACAGTAGCCTGCATTAGTACTGAGACAATTACTGAATTAAACTATAAATTGATCTTTGACAATTTTGGTAATTTCTCAATTGTTGCAGTCATTTATCAAGCAAAAATGCCAAACAATTGCTGGTTTAAGCTTCTCAAGTGTGAGGACTTGATGCTTTTTTGCTATTTATAATCACTTTATCACTTTTAATTTATCTTTTGGGCTTTGGACTGTTGATATAGAGCATTATGGACTTGTGGTCTGGGAATTTGGGATGGTAATTTGTAGAATTTGTGACACTTGTAGACCAAGATATGTATTTAGTAATGAAAAATATAATTGATAGTCTAAATGATAATGAAAATAACTGACCATTTGCTTAACCAGTCCCCTGTCCAGCCTTTGTCCAATCTCTCTTGTCTCTTTTGTCCAAAACAAAAGAGACAAAATGAAAGGAATGGATTAAATACTGTGTTTGTCTGCTCTAATGTAAGCTGCAAATGTTAGCATTCTGTTTGTTAACCAGCTTACTACAACCCTACGTACAGTAGTAATCAAGCATTACTTGCCTAGGCCAAGGAGCATTTCATGTTCCATCAGTTTGTAGGGTTACAGGTTACAGGGAAGTTTACATACATGTTACGTTTGCC